>NC_055970.1:20307265-20314765 GCF_018492685.1 Alosa sapidissima | reverse complement strand
GTGTGTGTGTGTGTGTGTGTGTAGTGGCACAGTTGGGGACTAGTGGAAACTAGTGAAGCCCGGGACCATAGCCAAAATCTATGAGACAGACCTGGAGTTGCTCTCTCTCTCTCTCTCTCCCTCTCTCTCTCTCTCTCTTTCTCTTTCCATCTCCCTTGGTCTCTCCCTCTGTCTGTCTCTCTCTTACTGAAGCCAAGATCACAGACCAGACACATCCACCATGCACCCAGAGAGCTCAGCACACTCTCAGAGCCTCTGAGAAGCTAATGGTCTTAATGCCCCAGATATCACAGGCCTGTGTGTATGTGTGTGTGTGTGTGTGTGTGTGTGTGTGTGTGTGTGTGTGTGTTTCAACTATGCCTCTTCCCCTTTTCAGAAACTACTCTCTTTTCCAAACCACCTTAACTGCATGTACATGGACATTGAATATCCTGGTAATTATCAGGTTTTTATGTTTTCTGATGTGTGTGTTTTCGCCCATACAAACATCATATCCCCATTTTAGAACCCCAGATAATCCTGGTTTTGAGAAATCCAGTTATGCTAGCTGGAGTATTCCAGAAGAAATCGGGATACTGTAGCATGGATACACCTTATCCCGGGTTCCGACAGATGCTGAAAAAGACTCTAGAACGCTACAGTATGTGCAAGGTAGATTATTAGAACCAAAGACAATAGAGTGACACTCTCTAGAATCTTTGCGAGAACACTGTAATCAGTAACCGGGATACTAGTTTTAATCATGTATACAGGGATAAAACAACCAGGTTTCTCTGTAAACACTATAAATCTTGATTAAGATAAAAGTCAGCATAGGCCTCATAACTGGAATACTGAAATGCATGCAAAGGGAGTCATTGGTTTGCACAAGTCATTCACGTGTACATCAAGATAATGTTAGAGGCACATTGTAAAGGCCCTGTAAATGACATGGCATTTCGCAGTGTTTACAACAGTAACCTTTAAAGGGGAAGCACCAACAGACAGCTGTAAATATCGATATTTAATTATGGATGCAGGTAACGAATGCAATGAATTCAAATCAATAGAAAGAGCTTGCCTGCTTGGATGCTGGCTTAGAGTAGCTCACTCAATCTGTTCCCTCTCTCTGCCTACCACCTCTCTCTCTCTCTCTCTCTCTCTCTCCCTCGCTCACACACACTCACACACACTCATACACACACAAACCCACACACACCCTCACACACACACACACACACACACACACACACACACACTCACACACACAAAACACACCAAACACACCCAATCTGCCCATCTACTGTAGTTAGATAACACCTCAACGGTAGCTTTCCTCTCACTCAGCTAATCTTAGACCCTGATGTTTATTATTTTCATTTTTCCCTCTCCTTCTCTCTCTCTCTCTCTCTCTCTCTCTCGCGCGCTCTCTCTTTCTCTCTCCCTCCCGTATTCTCTCTTTTGCACATTTCCGTTGGCAGACGTCTCTTCACTCGCTAACTCAAAAGCAGTCACGGGGGGACGGTGCGGGCCAATTATCACCTCTTGTCAGGGGTGGGTGTGGCGGCGGTGGTAGCGGTGGTAGCGCTAGCGCTAACCATAGCGGTGGTGGTGCTGGTGCTGGTGGTTGGTGGATGGTGGTGACGGAGCCTCTTACCTTCTCTCTGTTGCTGGGGAATGATGGCTGGCTGCTGGGGAAACGCTTGGCTGATCGGCGCATAGGCGGTTGGATAGGCTGCTGTTGCAGAGAGGGAGCGAGAGAGGAAGGGAGAGAGAGAAAAAGAGAGAGAAAGAAAGAGGAGAGAGAAAATTGAATATGGGAGAGAGAGAGAGAGAGAGAGAGAGAGAGAGAGAGAGAGAGAGAGAGAGAGAGAGAGAGAGAGAGAGAGAGAGAGAGAGAGAGACAGGGAAAGAGAGCAAAGGAAGGAAAGAAGAGAGAGACAAAATGGACAGAGAGTAATAGAGAGAGGAAAGAGAGGAGGGGTGGGGAGTGGGTTTCACATCAACACTTGCAGATTTGACACAACAGCTTAAATCATTATTTCATTGTTTCTGCTCTCGAGAGGTGTCCTCGTCTGAGTGGGAATCAGAGTTGAGCGAAGTGTTGTGTGTGTGTGCGTGTGTGTGTGTGTGTGTGTGTGTGTGTGTGTGTGCGTGCGTGTGTGTGTGTGTGTGTGTGTGCGTGTGTATTGTGTACTACAGCCTGAAGCAGTGAGCATGTTAGAGGATTTAGTCTCTCAGCCTCAACACATTGATCATTTAGAGAAAAACTCAGCCCTTCACCCTGTGTGTGAGTGAATGTGAAGATGTATGTGGGGGAGACAGGGCGAGAGAGAGAGAGAGTGAGAGAGGCTGTATGTGTGTGTGTGTGTGTGTGTGTGTGTGTGTGTGTGTTTATGTGTGTGTGTGTGTATGTGTGTGTGTGTGTGTTCAAGTCTCCTAGAAATCCTTTGCAATCCCAATGGAAAGTAGCTGTAATCCCACAGGAAATTACTCTGTGGGTTCTCAGTGGTCCAAGCTGGTGATTGGCCACAAGAAAGTGAGAGAAAGAGTGTCTCTCTCTCACTCTCTCTCTCCGTCTCTCTATTTCTGTGTATGTGTGTATGTATGTATGTGTGTGTGTGTGTGTGTGTGTGTGTGTGTGTGTGTGTGTGTGTGTGTGTGAAGGTAAAAGAGAAAGAGGGATATAAAGGCAGACATTCTAAAGAGGCGCATGAGAAAGTTGAATATCATGAATAGAGGAAGTCCAAGACACACTGATACACTGATAGACTGACTAACTGACATATAACAGACTCACTGCTATATAAAAAGAGACAGAAGGAGGGAAACAAGACAGTGAAAGAGAACTGCTAAAGAAGAGCAGTAGGAAGTGGAGAAAAGGATAGAGAGATACAGGTGAAAGGGCAGATAGAGCAAGATAGAGTAACATATATATATATATATATATGTATATATATATATATATATATATAGAGAGAGAGAGAGAGAGAGAGAGAGAGAGAGAGAGAGAGAGATAGAGACTGACAGAAAGAGAGAGATCAATTGAGAGATACATTGGAAGGAAACAACGGCACACACCTGCGTAGTGCTGTACACCGGCGTAAGCCTGCTGGAGCGGGTCTGTCACTGTAGGACTCTGTGCTGCAGAGAGAGACAGACAGGTAGAGAGACAGACAGGTGGAGGAGAGACAGACAGAGAGATAGAGATCAATTAAGACAGAGAGGGTTGAGTAAAGTAAGACATCAAAAAGATATCTAGACATGCATAGTGAATTTAAAGATGGGTGGGGAAGCTGGGGGAATGAATGGAGTAGTTAAATACAGACAGAGTGTGCAACAGGAAAGTGTTCAAGCAAAACCGATTAGCCATTGAATCACATTTCTTTTGACCTCTCTTTCTCCCTCTCTCTCTCTCTCTCTCTCCCCACTGTATCCCAGATGTTTGCATGAAATATTAACGGCACCTCAAACCAACCGCTTTGTTCTTGATTAGCAGAAGGTAGCCTTAATTTACATTGTGCGCTGTATGTGTGTATTTTATGCATGGAAGACTGAGCAAAAGTGTGTGTGTGTGTGTGTGCGTGTGTGTGTGTGTGTGTGTGTGTGTGTGTGTGTGTGTGTGTGTGTGTGTGTGTGTGTAAATGAGACAATGTGCCATTGCTTTAAGGAAGCCCAGGCTTGACAGCGCTAAGAGGCGTGAGGGCACAGGGTTCACGGCAAGCACATTAACAGCAGCAAACTGACAGCATAGTCCACAGGCTTTAATGAGCAAAATCATGATTAATGCCTCTCATCTCTCTCTCTCTCTCTCTCTAAAACACACACACAAACACACACACACACACGCACACACGCACACACACACACACATGGGCACACACACAAACACACACACACACACACACACACGGGATGTGAATGTGTATGTTTGCACACCTTTAAATGTGTGTGTTTGTGTGTGTGTGTCTGAAAGACTTCCAATGCTAACTCACAGGACAACCACACACACACACACACACAAACAATTTGCATGCACTGGCATACACATAAAAAAATGCATAATGATCCACAAACTCCACACACTGCAGCCAGTCTGACAGACACTCTCTGAGGAGACTTGACTACTTCAGCACTAATCAAACACTAGCCACACACGGTGCTGTGAATGCCAGGGGAACTTAAGGGAAAGTGTTCTATTTTATGCTCATATTGTGTGTGTGTTATGATCATACTGTATGCCTCTCTGAAGAACCATCAAAAAATAGTTTCCCCTGCAAAGGTTTTAACGGTGTGAAGCACTATTTGGAAGACAATGTACTTTTACATTAGAGACATTTAGTTGTAGCCTGTTTTATTTTTCAGTTTTTCTGTTTTCATTTTATTATATTTTATTCCACTGCTTGGTTGAATTTCCCATTGTCCTACGTAATTTAGAACGACGATTAACCGTATGTGATAGATAGATACAGTAGATAGATAGATAGATAGATAGATAGATAGATAGATAGATAGATAGAAAGATAGATAGATACTTTATTGATCCCCAGGGGAAATTTTTGCGCACCTATGTTATTTGCACACCTCCGCTTCGCGTTGGGGCCGTTTTACAACCTCGTGCATTAATTTCTGTGAACAGACCACCGTGTCGTCCATTATCCCTTACTTATTTTCTCTTGTTAATGGCCCACTGTTGATACCCGCAGGCACTTCCTATCGGCTGGCAAATACTGTATATTGCATGAGATTAGCAATACAAATAGCATTTCACTGTCTAGTTATATTATTATTATATAAAAATTATCATCTGTATATTATTATTATAGTTTCATCAGATACACAAAGATTTTTTGTATTACTAGCTCTGAAATCTTATCTCATTTCTATTCGCCAAATTTCTCTCCTCGACACCCTGCACACTTCATCAGACTTGCTTGACTGACTGTAGCCTTGTTAGAAAAGAAAATGTTTGTTTCTGTCCATCAAAGTCTGTGAGTTTAGCAATTTCACTACTTGGGGAAGCACCATCTAATGCAAACGTGTATTTGTTCAACCCTTGGCCCCACTGCCTCAGTAAATCAATAACTCATTGAGTTAAAATCAGATGTGTGTGTATGTGTGTGTGTGTGTGTGTGTGTGTGTGTGTGTGTGTGTCTGGTTGGTTGCTGCATAAATGTCTCCAGAACCTAAAGGAAACAACCTTCCCATATTTAAACCCTGAAAAGTTATTTGGAACTTCATTTGGAAAATGCTAGCAATGCTGAGGGAGGGAGGTTGGTGTGCATCTGGATTATTTCTTGCATACATATAATATACAATATACAAACATATGTTAATAATAATACACAGATGATCATTTTTATATTATAATAATAATATACAAATACACAATATACATTTACGTAACACATATGCCACATAGTTACAGTTTATGTTACATGACAAAAGAAAAAAGCTCTTTAAAACACACAGGCCTGTAGGCCTTCATGCTGAGTGAATTAAGAGGTGTGTGTGTGTGTGGTGTGTGGGCTCACCTGGGTAGGGGTGGATGAAGAGGTGTGTGTGGTGTGAGGGCTGACCTGGGTAGGGGTGAATGCCGTTGGTGTAGATGGGCTCGGACGCAGGCTGACCGTTGCTCTGGGGCGGGAGGGCACTGAAGCCGTTCACCCCGATAGGCGCTGCGAGGCTGGGCACGGCAGTGCCACCGATGCCCGGGGGGGTGCTGGTGCCTGGAGAGAGAGAAAGACAATGGTGTGTTACAGTGTGTGTGTGTGTGTGTGTGTGCGTGTGTGTGTGAGTAAGTATGTACGTGTATTTGTGTGTGTGTGTGTGTGTTGGTTTGTGTGTGTGTCTGTGTGTGACTATGTGTACGTGTGTTTGTGTTGGTTTGTGTATGTGTGTGAGTACTGTATGTGTACGTGTTAGGGATGCACGATATATCGGCGGCCGATATATTATTAGCCGATAAGTGAAAAAATGAAAATATTATTATCGGTCCGATAACAGAATTCTGGCCGATAATTTGCGCCGATATTTTTTAAAGTCCTAATTTAGACCTACGTAAGGTCCGTCTGGCTACACTGAGCTACTTGAGCTTGGTTGGCTATACTTTTTCCTCAATATAATGTCAGCGGTGTGAATGTACTGTATTTCACCACTCTAACAAAATCTGTAGATATGCGTTCATTTGGGAATCTGTGCATCTCAAAATCCTCTCGTGAATGATCCGCCATTTAACCTTAACAGAGCGGAGCTCAGCCCTATCTAGAGCCGTCTTGTGCTGGTGTGTTTGCACTTTACCGCGCTGGTCGGGGAAACAAATAAACAAACTCGTTAGTGGGACGAGTACATAAGTAGGCCTAGTTCTAAGTTGTGTTTTAGTATTATATTTGCATTACTTTAGCTTGGGTTTTGTATTATTACCTAGAAATATGCTAACCATTCGTGCTTCAGTTCCAGACAGGTCATCATAAGTTATTAAAACCTTCGGGGCTAACTCCTTTCATTTCTGCTGCAGCAGGTTGTTCGCAACAGAGTAGACGGACATAAGATACAGTCTGAGGAGTTGCAGCTTTATTCAGTTACCCGCAGTTGAAACTAAACCTAAGTTTCCCTCACAAACTCTGATTTGGTCGCTATACTGTAGCTTATTCCAAGCTGACCCGTTTATGAGCGTTTAGTCCTAAATGAAAACGATTCAACTCTCTAGTCACTCACTCGCAATTCACTGACGTCAGGTTCACTTAAAGGAGCCACACATACTGTAGGGCTAGGCTACTGTTATGTTGTATGTTGTGACTGCCGTACTATTGAGGACTATTATGAGTTCTGTCCATCATTTGGTGGTAGGTAAAATTACTGCAATAAAATTATGCTTATTAAATGCTTTCCCCAAATCACTTTTCACATTTTTTTCAAGAGTAATATTATCGGTTATCGTATCGGTATCGGCCACAACAAACCAATAAATATCGGTTATCGTTATCGGCCCTAAAATTCCATATCGGTGCATCTCTAGTACGTGTGTTTATGTGTGTGTGTGTGTTGGTGTGTGTGTGTGTGTGTGTGTGTGTGTGTGTGTGTGTGTGTGTGTGAGTATGTGTATGTGTGTTTGTGTGTGTGTGTGTGTGTGTGTGTGTGTGTGTGTGTGTGTGTGTGTGTGTGTGTGTGTGTGTGTGTGTTGGTTTGTGTGTGTGTGTGATTGTGTATGTGTGTGTCAGAGATATTAAAGAAGATCTGAGAGAGATCGACACCCATGTGTCATATGAAAACCAGTGAAATATGAAAGAAAGTGAAAAAGAGAGAGAGAGAGGAGAGTAACACATAAAGTGAAGAATTCAATGAGCAGCAGAAGGCCAGAGAGCCGAGGGCCGAGAGAGAGAGAGAGCTTCGTGAGCTATGAATCACACTCTCGTTAATTCTGAGCACCATCTAATTGGACACAAGGGCTTGCCCTCAGCTCCACGTCGGCTTGGCACCACCACCTCCGCTCAGGTTTTGTCACCTTGTCACTGCCCTCAC
>NC_055970.1:20287265-20297265 GCF_018492685.1 Alosa sapidissima | reverse complement strand
TTGGAGGATTAGAAAGTCAGTGAAGTGAATGGATCAGCGGTGTTTGTAAGGCAAAGAAGAACATGTTTTTCAGTAAAGCCTGTTAATACACGATTATATGAAGTATAGGATGTCACATATTCCATCCAAGCATTATCCAAAACAGCAATCTCCTTTGGCTCTTAAAAAACGACTTAACGTATTGTATTGTATTGTATTTTAGATAGCACACTTGAAATTACATTTATAAGCCATGCACAAATGGCAGATTTTCAGTCACACTACAGCATGCTGCCTTCATCCACTAACTTCAACTAGGCATCGGCCTGCTAAACAGACAACGGCGGCTTTTTAAAAAAAAGCATGTAGTACAACATCCATTCAGTGGCTGATATATGTCTTTAATTCTTCTTTAATGAGGTATCGCAGAGCCGCTGGGTTAAGACACTCTGTCTCTCCTAACAAGTCATTGTTTGAAAGACCGGCGTAACAGCGCTTGTTTCACTCTGACGTGACCGGAGTGTGTGTGTGTGTGTGTGTGTGTGTGTGTGTGTGTCGGGGGAGGGGGGTTCAACCTAAAGAAAGGGGAGAAAAAAAATGACGTGCAAATGAATTAATCAAATGAAACATAACGAGTTTGTGTGGTAATTGGATGTGCCCTTTCCTGCTCCCCGAGGGGTTCAAGTTCAGCACTGCACCCCAGCCTCCTCTCCTGGGGTCTCTCGGGGAAAATGTGTCTCATTATCACGCTCCATCTCCTGTCAGTGTCCACTGGAGGAAGAGCGGAGAGTGTGTGTGTGTGTGTGTGTGTGTGTGTGTGTGTGTGTGTGTGTGTCTGTGTGTGTGTGTGTGTGTGTGTGGGTGGGTGTGTGTGTCTGTTGAAAGTGAGAAGCGAGTCTCTACTCTCGCTCAAGGAGTGAGCATATAGATTGTGTAGGAAGAGTAGTGCATTACTGTTCCTGTATCGACTGTGTGGGAGAATCTAGTTATGATGAGCACAACACCAACAAGAATAACTAAAGAC
Organism: Alosa sapidissima; assembly: GCF_018492685.1. NCBI lineage: Eukaryota > Metazoa > Chordata > Actinopteri > Clupeiformes > Clupeidae > Alosa > Alosa sapidissima. The sequence continues at coordinate 20,296,262 of NC_055970.1, read as the reverse complement.
ATCCAAACCGCTAAGATGAACAGGGCCAGTGAGGATGTTGAGATGAGAGAGAACAAATTAAAGTGTGAGGATGGAGGGAGAGAGAGAGGATGGAGGGAGGAAGGAGTGAAGAAACTGAAAGAAAAGAGGGAAGGAAAGAAAGAAAGAAAGCAAAGACTGTCAGCAGTAGGTTCTCTAAGCAGATTTACATTAGTTTGGCCTAGAGCAATTTCTCTCTCTCTCTCTCTCTCTCTCTCTCTCCCTCCACCTCTCTACTCTTTTACTTTCTCATACTCTGACAGAAGCACCCCCCTCTCCCTCTCTCTTCCCTCTCTCTCTCCCTCTCCCTCCCTCCTTCCCTCGCTCCTCTCACATCCTCCCGTCTCAGCAGGGCCTGTCAGCGCCACGTCTGCACCCCGACACGACAACGTCTGCAATTTGCTGTCTGTGGTGCGCCTCTGGCCCTGCCATGTGAAGCTCTGCCACCTGTGCCCACCATCACCTCCCCTTCATCTCCCTCCACTAAACCCCACCTCCACCCTCCACCCTCCTCCTCCTCCTCCTCCTCCTCCTCTGCGTGGCAACGACAGAAAGACGGGCGAGTGGACGAGCGAGCCCCGGCGGGCATGGAACGCTCACCGCGCTCATTTGGCAGCACCTGCAATCAACCAATAAGCATCAATTAAAAACAGCCTCTCACCGTGTAGCTTGATTCCGCACACCGGCAACCACCCTCCCGCACGCCCCAGCCTCTCAGTGTGTCCTCTACAGGCCTCTCTGCCTAATGCTGCAACATACATTGCTTGCTTAAGTATAAGTATAAGTATATATACTCTTTTGATCCCATGAGGGAAATTTGGTCTCTGCATTTATCCCAATCCGTGAATTAGTGAAACACACTCAGCACACAGTGAACACACAGTGAGGTGAAGCACACACTAATCCCGGCGCAGTGAGCTGCCTGCAACAACAGAGGCGATCAGGGATCAATGAGGGGTTAGGTGCCTTGCTCAAGGGCACTTCAGCCGTGCCTTATACTGTCCTTTAACATATTTATTTCGTACACTCTTTTTTCATATGTATATCTTTTAAAAAAATACATACAGTATTGGAGCTATTTTGTTGTATTTCCTTTTATGTTTGGAACAAGTATTATTCACATGAAATGAATGGCTTGGCATGCACCAGCTATCACAGATGCCGTCGGTTCGGGCATCGTGACCGAGATATGAGTGCCCAGCTCAGTGCCACTCCACACCACTCTGCCCTGCCCGAGCCTGCAGCTGGCGCTGCCTGTGCCAACCCTTTCCACATTCGCCACAGTGCTGTTGCTGACACGAGGCGGTGATATTAACCAAATTAACTTCGTCTCTGTGGAGGCCCTTGGATGGGAACTAGCATCTCTCTTGTTCGCTAATCTGACTCAGAGCTGGACGCGATTGAGGGGGTAACAGGTGCAAGCACAGAGAGACATATAGATTAGATATATATTATTAACGAGTGGACTGGCTGCTTCTGGAAGCATCCGTGGCCAAGATGGGACTCCATATGTCAGGTTGGACGGTGAAATCACACACACACACACACACATATAAACATACACAAGCACACACAATCTGGACCTCAGGTGTCTGGCTGAAATGTTGACCCCTGTGGACTTGGTAGCATAAAATGTCTGGACCCCAAACAGCCATTACAAGTTTTTCTCTTTACTCAGAGTGCCCATTGGCCAGGACGGTTGCCTTTTTTATAGCAGCAAATAAAGTCTTTTATTGTGTGTGTGTGTGTGTGTGTGTGTGTGTGTGTGTGTGTGTGTGTGTGTGTGTGTGTGTGTGTGTGTGTGTGCGCGTGCATGCGTGCGTGCGTGTGTGTGTGTGTGTGTATGTATGTCAAAATCTCCTGGATATTTTCAAAAGCAGCAACCAACAAACATCCAAGCAGACTTGAATATGCATATGTCGCTGGCATGGAAAGAATTTGTTCTACATTATTTGAATGGCTAATCAGAGTTGTACTTTTGCATGTTTGAGTGAGCATGTGTGTGTGTGTGTGTGTGTGTGTGTGTGTGTGTGTGTGTGTGTGTGTGTGTGTGTGTGTGTGTGTGTGTGTGTGAGTGCACACGCCTTCAAAATTCTAATAATCTTTTCTTTTCTGTCTAAGCTGGCCTTAACACGGCAGATAAAAGCAAACCCAATTAGGAATCAGGGGTGTTTGACAGAAGTTGTCCTTTATCCAACAATTAGGAAGAACCCCAGCATGCAATGCAGTACAGTGAGAGATCGGGACACTGGACACCCTGTCCATTCCAGTCCTTGTCTTCACATGACTGGAATGGACCTTCATCAATCAAACTGGATCTGTAACAAGGAAGCAATACCTTTACTATTCCATTCATAGTACCGGTATATCTGAGCTATTTAACAATAGCTATTATGAGGAGATTGACATGAATAATTTTGATCATCTGGAGAAAGAGATTGATATTACAGACAGGAGAAAGAAAAAACAGCAAAGGACAGCGGACACTGTAGTCTAGTGTCAGTGGCATTCTACACCTTTCTCTTCCCTCCGACACAAGCCCTTGTTGTTTTACAGCAGATTACCTATCAGGCACAAGAGACCGAAAACCAGAGGGAACATGAGAGCAGCAAATTGTTCACTGTGTGTGTGTGTGTGTGTGTGTGTGTGTGTGTGTGTGTGTTGTACTCTAAAGAGGGTTGATGCTGACAAGGTGATTCTGTGGGTTGACTACACAGAGGCTGCTATGTAAATATTTGGGAATGAGAGAGTGATTTGATCTAGGCACACACATCTGTGTGTGTGTATACAGTATGTACCAGAATGCTCATGACGCAAAAAAAAAAACACAAAAAAAACACGAACAGAACAGGATGTTTTCTTCCTACTGTCTGTTTGATTGTATGTGTGAGCAATTCTGAATGTTTGCAATTATGTGGATGCAACTGTTTGTATAAGGCATGTGCATGTTCATTTGTGCATGTGGTGAGTGTCCATGCATAGGCATGCCTCTCGTGTGTGTGTGTGTGTGTGTGTGTGTGTGTGTGTGTGTGTGTGTGTGTGTGTGTAAAGGAGAGATTGTGCTTCTCTGTGAGTTTATGGACAATACAGAGAGAGCAAGAGAGAGAGAGAGAGAGAGAGAGAGAGAGAGAGAGAGAGAGAGAGAGAGAGAGAGAGAGAGAGAGAGAGAGAGAGAGAGAGAGAGAGAGAGAGGAGGGGGTGGATATGTATTTGCATGATTTGGCACTTACTGGCATGGTCTGGCCGCCATGTAGACTGTTGATAGCTGCCTGGGCCTCGGCATGGCTGGAGAACTTCACAAAAGCACAGCCTGCACACACACACACACACAAACACACAAAACAGAGTCATGAGAGAAAGCCTGCAGATAAAAAAGGTCAGTATAAAATATTCATGATAATAATTTTCCTGTTATCACCACTGTTCATATATTCTGCCATTTGTGTTTGGAAAGCAGAATTAATTTGAATTGTGTCCAACACATCATAAGACCAAAGCTCATCTTGTGTACCCTTCCCTTCCCTTTCCAGACAAAGATACACACACACACACATACACACACACACACACACACACACACACACACACACTCTGCAGTCTGCCAAGGCTGCCAGTGGAGCCGCCAGTCTGAACTGGTTTTTCATTATTACGCTGTTTAATATTTACTAATGGTGATGAGTGTGCAACCTCTCGCAAGGGAGATTAGGATGACCAGAATGTGAAGAAACATAATCTTTCTCTCTCTCTCTCTCACACACACAGACACACACAGACAAACTGCTTGTGCATGTTCATTCCCACTTATGTGTGTTCATTCCTATGAGCTTCTATGTGAACATGTGCCTGTGTGTGTGTGTGTGTGTGTGTGTGTGTGTGTGTGTGTGTGTGCATCTGTGTGTGTGCATCTGTGTGTGTGTGTGTGTGTGTGTGTGTGTGTGTGTGTGTGTGTGTGTGTGCGTGCATCTGTGTGTCCAAACTGACAATTGTGCTTTACACTTTATACTCACAATCTCCACTCTGAAACTACTCTTGTTGAATTCAATGACTTTGCACAGAAAGACGCCTTCAAAGCAATTTAGTGTATAAACAAAAATGAGTCAGTAGGAGGAAGATCCATAAGACATTATTATCCCTCTATCCGCAGATATTAACCGCAGGAGGGGATTGTAATTATCAGCTAGGGAATTAACAGTGTACAAAGCGCTCTGACAGCACAGGCTATATGAGAGGTGTTTTGAATGAGATTTCACTCTCTGCCCACTGTCGGCCCACACACTGGTTGGTGTCAACCTGCACTACAATCACAAAAAAGTACTCTGAAGTGATCAGCATTTCTACATAGACACACACACACACACACACACATTATCTTTCACCTCCTTCTCCACTGCACTCCTCACTTGCTGGTATTGACTTTGTCACCTTCTCACCTGCGTGAGGGGCAGCCATCAGAAGCCAATTTCTTTCAGTGACAAACACAGAATGCATCTGCTAACAGCACTGCTTTCCTCTTGCAATCAAGTATCTGATTGAAATGCTGGAAGGATGACATACTCTCTAGACCCCATAATGCCACCATCAGATCACACACAGAGCTTCTCAGCAGTGATAATCTTTGTAATCACAAATATCAAACCTATCACTTCAGCAGTCATTCCTTCCCCCACATACATAACCTGTCCTGGCTCAAGTTTCAATGCTGTTCTCAAAGCCAGAACATAATCCATCCATCAAGTGCAGACTACAGCAGAGTAGTCTCATATTTATGTCTGAAGCCCGTCAGCATATGCTTTTCCAGCTGGTCTCTGTATTATCAGATAACAATCTGATAACAGTCGACTCAACCCATCTGGTTTCACTCTACTGACAACTCTCTTGTCAGAGTTGGGGATCTTGTGGTCAGCAAAAGCTACTACCCAACTCTGTGCTCTCACCTGGAACCTGCACAGGTAAGCGTAGTGACCCAACAGATCCTCTCGTGGATGGTGGTCCCATTGGTCTTAGTCCTATCTCTCAAGGAGATGTTTGGATAGTGTCATGGTGGGAAGAGGTCCCCAAGTTAAAACTGCTTTTTGGGTACCCCAAGGATCAGTATTGAGTACCATCACTGTTTTGATAATATGCCACCATTCCATGGCTAGCCATTCACTCACATGTTTATTTTTGTCATTCCAATGTACACATCCAACTTAACATGTTCTTAGAAACTATATGAAGCAAAGAACTGTGCTCCCCAGACACAACCTTTCTTTCAGTGTAACTCAATCTGAGTCCAGCTTTTATTAACATCCACCATTATAGATAATTTACAGGTTTGAATACTCTCTCTCTCTCTCTCTCTCTCTCTCTCTACGTTATCATGTGTTAACAACATGTGTTCAGCCCCAACATTCAGCTGCCATGTGGGGCATTTGTCCCTGCCTCTATCACGTCAACTGCCCCTGGATTACCCCTCCTGGTGCGTAGGCACTCAGGTGTGTCCTGTGCTAAATCTGGCACAGCAGCCCGGGGAGGTGATTAGCTGGCAGGTTACCCGTCACCCGTGTTTGCGGGGTATTGGAGCAGGGCAGGTGGAAAATGCTTGCTGGCCTGTGGGGCCCCCTCTCTCCTTCCCTCCCTCCCTCCTGACGGCCACTACTATTATTTTGAAGACCAGGCTGACTTTCACTGTTTATTTCTCTCTATTTTCTATTCCTCTCTCTCTCCCTCCCTCTCTCTCTTTCTATTCCCTTGCAGCAGCACTGTGCCCATTGTCTTCTCTTTTTCTCTCAGCTCTCTCCCAGAGCAGCTGATATCAGTTTCCAAAAGTGTTCAACAAACCAATTATATTTGCTCGAATACATTTTTCATCATCCCAGACCTGCGCTTCTGCGCTTCCCTCCTCACCCGCCTGCAGAGGATGATTCATTTAAATTATCATCGCTGATGGCAAGCAGGAGGAGGAAGTGGGGGGGGGGGGGGGGCAGAGAAAGACAGCAAGAGAGAGAGAGAGAGAGAAATAGGAATGGAGAGAAAAAAAACAAAACAAGACAGGGTAAGAGATCGGGGGTAAATGGAGAGAGAGTGAGAGAGAGAGAGAGAGAGAGAGGGTTGCCCTGCTTGTACCTTACTGTGTCTCCTCACCAGAAAATCCTCCATCCCCCTGTTAATGAATCGGCCCAAAATCACATTGTTCCGTCAGTAGCGAGCTGAGGCCTGACTCCCTCTCTCTCCTCGGCTCAGCGCTACGCTGCTCTGTGCTGCGCGGCTCTTGTGCTGCGCGGCCCCCGCCCGCTTCCTCAGGTCTCTCATTAGCTTATAAGTCGCACTGCCCCCGTCAGCAAACAGCCCCAGCAATCAATTTGCGGGATGTGTCTGTAGCTCTCGGGCTCGCTGAAATAAAGCTCACCGTGGCAATTCGCCATGGCGTCAAGGCATGTTTTTTTACGGTCGGTTGGGGGTGGGGGGTTAAGGGGGCATGAGGGAGGTAGAACAGACACAAACACGGCAGAAAGGAGAGGTGGGGATGGAGGGAGAGCTCAGTACGGGGTACGTTTAGCTTTGATTTAGCTAGTTCCTTGTCTTTGTCTCTCTCTGTCTCTCTCTTTCTCTCTCTCACTTTCCCAGCTCATGTTCTTTTCTTTTTTCATTCATTTTTATTCTCTTTCTTTCTGTCTGACTTTCACAAGGCCCCCGTGGTGGTGCGCAAGCTGAAAGCCGGAGCAGAGCGGGGAAGGGACTTTTGTTGCCGCCGCGACAAGGCGGCCTGCTGGGTGGCATTTGAATGCAAGTCTGTTTGAGAGGAGAAAAAAGGGGAACATTTAACCTTTGAGGTGGAAATAACAAGGCAGAGTTAGTTCAGAGGCTTACAGGCTTTCCAGGGCACACTTTGCGGTACTGTGTGGGCTTGTATGTGTGTGTGTGTGTGTGTGTGTGTGTGTGTGTGTGTGTGTGTTTGTGTGTACACAAATATTTGTGTGTGTGTGTGTGTGTGTGTGTGTGTGTGTGTGTGTTTGTGTGTGTGTATGTGTGTATGTGTGTGTGTGTGTGTGTGTGTGTGTGTGTGTAGGTGTGTGTGTGTGTGTGTGTGTGTTTGTGTGTGTGTGTGTACACAAATATCTGTGTGTGTGTGTGTGTGTGTGTGCATGTGTGTGTAAGCACACACATCTCTCTAACAAGCTCTGAACTGTTCCAAACATCTCCGGACCCTCTCCCTCCAGGCAGTTCACCACCTAAAACCAGTAGCACTTGAGCCTCAGGGTCTGCGTATATTTCTCTGCATTGGCATGGCCCTCAAGCTCATCATCTCACCATAAGGCCCTGACTTTATGAACTGAGCCAGGGAAAAAGGAGACAGGAAACAGGAAATCAGGGACCTTTCACTGAGAGAGGTACAGAGAGAGAGAAAATGCACATGGTTAGAGATAAAGGGTGTGTGTCTGTGTGTGTGCGCATGCCTGTGTGTGTGTGTGTGTGTGTGTGTGTGCGTGTGTGTGTAATAGAGAGAGCGTGAGATAGCAAAAAGCAATTGAGAGAAAGAGACGACCGCGCTTTGGCACTCAGCACTCAGAGACGTGTGCGTGTGCCGCCTTTTGAATTCCCTGGAAAATAATATGCATGCATGAATTTCAGCCGGCTGAATTGATGACATTTAGAACACAGCTTAATTATAGACCTAAAAGCCATCACTCTATTCCTCCTGACAGCTACCCCCCCCTACCCTTCCATTCAACTTCACCACGACACTCGGAGAGCACTTTGATGGGGTGGGGGTGGGTGATTGGGATGATGGGTGGTGGTGGTTGGGGCGGGGGGGGAGGGGGGTGTTAAACTTTTTGGCCTCCTTATTGGTAGCAGCAGGGGACCCAGAGAGTTGGGAGGCGTGATGTAAATGTGCATCAACGGTAGGGAACAAAAGACGGCATCATGGGATAGATAGCGCTGTCAATTTCAAGGGCTGTCTAATTTGAATAGTTGGAAGGCGGCCCTGCCCGGTCGTCTCCACCGCCACTGCTGCCGCCGAGCCTGCCAAAATAATTTGCTGCAACTAGCGTCTTAGCGATCGCTGGGGACCAGCACACAATGGCAAGCGCCCAGCACACACAGGCTTTCACCTGGTGGCAAACTCACATTTCCATTTCAGCACCCCCCTCCCCACACAACCTAACCCCCCCCCCACCCCCATCCCCTCATATCTCTCTCGGGGTCGTGTGTGTGTGTGTGTGTGTGTGTGTGTGTGTGTGTGTGTGTGTGTGTGTGTGTTTGGGGTGTGGGGTGGTGGGTGTGAAAAAGCCTAATGCTTCCATGAAAGAAGTTCAGGCTTTGGCAAGCGAACGAATGAAATTTTTACGCTTGGCAAAGGCGGAAAGACACAAACAATGAATGTCAACACAGCGGATGGGCAATGAGATTGGCAATAAGCAGACAAGAGGGACTGGAAAACAAAGTGGTGTGTGTGTGTGTGTGTGTATGTGTGTGTGTGTGTGTGTGTGTGTGTGTATGCTCATGCCTGTGTGAGGAGGGTAGAGGAATGGGGGCAAATGAAGGAGAGAGTGAGAGAGAGAAAAAGTGTGTGTGAGGCAGAGAAGGAGAGAGTGAAAAAAAAGTGAAACAGACAGAAAGAACAGAAAAGGCCGAGATAGAAAACAAATAACATTACAGGAGAGATTGGGAGAGAAGAGGAGAAGAGCTGAGGAGGAGAGGAGAGGAGAAGAAGGGAGAAGAAGAAGAGAGGACAGGAGAGGAGGAGGAGAGAGGAGAAGAAGAGAGGACAGGAGAGGAGGAGGAGAGAGGAGAAGACAGGAGAGGAGGAGGAGAGAGGAGAAGAAGAGAGGACAGGAGAGGAGGAGGAGATGATGAGAGCAGAAATGCGGAGAGAGGAGGACAGAGGAGAAGAGAGGAGGAGAGAAATATGGAGAGAACAAGGGGAGAGAAAGAGAGTCAGAGCAAAGGGAGGAGAGAGAGGAGGAGATGAGGAAAGGAGAGAACAGAGGAGGAGAG
>NC_055970.1:20277265-20284765 GCF_018492685.1 Alosa sapidissima | reverse complement strand
AGGGTGGGAGGGGGGGGGGGGGGCAGGAAGGATGAACGGAGGGAGAAAAGGAAGAAGAGTGAGGGAGAAGAGAGGAGAGACAGAGGAAGAGGGATGAAGAAGAGATGCCAAGAAAGTGTGAGATTGATAGGATGGGTAGAGAGAGAGAGAGAGAGAGAGAGAGAGAGAGAGAGAGAGAGAGAGAGAGAGAGAGAGAGAGAGAGAGAGAGAGAGAGAGAGAGAGAGAGAGAGAGAGAGAGAGAAAAGAAGAGGAATGAGGTATGAGAGGAATGAGAGAGAGAGAGTAAAGTACGGAGACAAAAGAAGGATGAGAGAAAGCAAATGCCAGGGATAAGCAGGAATAGATGGAGAGAGAGAGAGAAAGGAGAAGGAGAGAGTGGAGGGAAACACAGGAAGGGGGAGAGAGAGAGAGACGGGGTGTGAGTACTGTAGACAACTCTGTGAAAAGAAGCGAAACACACTGTAAACTAGGAGAGAGAGAAAGAGAGAGGGAGAGAGAGATAGAGAAAGTGTGAAAGAACTAATAAATTCAAGAGAGAGGTAGAAAGTGTGCACCACTGAGTGTGAAAAAGAGAAGACGTCTGAGAAGGAAGGAAGGGGAGCGAGGGATGGCAGGAAAGGAGAGGAAGACTAAGGGAGCGCAGGCGTGCTGCTGCTGATGGCACTGTTGTGGTGAGCTGGGCTGAGGGCATGGGAAATCAAAGCGCTGAGCTTTCAGGAACACTCCCGAGCCAGCCCTCTCCTCCCTCCACACCTCCTCCTCATCCCCCTTTCCTCCCTCCACACCTCCTCCTGCCCCTCTCCTCCCTCCACACCTCCTCCTGCCCCTCTCCTCCCTCCACACCTCCTCCTGCCCCTCTCCTCCCTCCACACCTCCTCCTCTCCTCCTCACAGCTCTACCCCTCCATCTCTGGTCTCTCAGGCTTATTGTCTTATCTCCTCTCCTCTCCACTCCTGTACTGTACTACCCACTAGAGTGGGGGGCATCAATGGAGAGAGCGAAAAAGAGAGATACATTTAGAGACGGAGAGAGAAATGATAACGCAGGGAGGGAGAAAAGGAGAGAAAGAAGAACATCTCTCTCTCTCTCTCTCTCTCTCCTAAACTCTTCTCTCATCCTCCTTTGTGCTGCATGTTTCTGCCGTTCTATTTATATGAGGGTGTGTGTGTGTGTGTGTGTATGTGTTTGTGTGTGTATGTGTGTGTGTGTGTGTGTGTGAGCATGTGCATGTGTGTGTGCAAATGCATGTGTGTGTGTGTGTACGTGTATGTATACATGAACATCGTTCTCTTTCCCAAAGGCACGAGTGAAAGCAATGCTGCCTGCACACTCTAGTTTTCTCCAGACTGCTTCCCTGCAGCCTCACACAGAGCTGGGGCGCTCCGCTGTGCTGCGCTCTACCGCCCGCATCATGGCCTCGCTGGCTGGCTGAGTTGGGCCGAGACGCCGCTACTGGCCCGGAGCTGTGCGCTGACGAGACAGGCCCGCTGGCGAGGGCCAAAGGGGTGGGTGGGGAAAGAGCAGCTGATTAGAAACGACACAGCTGGGTCCTCAGTGTGAGTCACTTGACTGGGAGAGGGAGTGAATGTGTGTACGTGTGTGTGTGTGTGTGTGTGTGTGTGTGTGTGTGTGTGTGTGTGTGTGTGTGTGATAGATAGATAGATAGATGGATGGAAAGAGAGAGTGAGAAAAAGCAAGAGAGAGAGAAAGAGAGAGAGAGAGATTTGCATGTATCTGAGTGTGCATTTATATGTATTCATGAGAAAAGTGTATTTATGTGTATTTGAGATATGTAAGCCTATTTCTGTGTGTATGTCAGCCAGCTCCTTTATGAGAGTGCACTACAAATCTGGGGTTGTGCATGTGTGTGTGTGTGCTGGGTGTGTGTGTGTGTGTGTGTTTATGTGTGTGTCTGTGTGCGTGTGTGTGTGTGTGTGTGAGAGAGAGAGGGAGAGAGTGTGCGTGAGTGTGTGTGTCACCTGGGCCTCAACAGATGTGACGCCTCCTGTACCTGCCAGGCCCCATTAGATGCGGCTGCACTAAAAATAAACCTGTGGGCTTCCTCCTCTCCCCTCAAGATCACATCCTGGCACACACACACACACACACACACTTGCCAAATACATCCCAAACACACAAACACACACACACAAACCCAGGCACACCTGCTGCATCACCTGGCTGTGCCTGGATTCGCTTGTGGCTTCTTGGGCACTACAGAATGAAATAGGCCGTCGTCTCATCTGATGCATTCATATGCACATGCTTCGTCACCTCATATTTCAAATCATCATCATGTTCAGACAACAGTGACAACATGCCATTTTGGACTTTTAGATATTTATGCCAAAGGATATTTGTCTAAAAGGGCTATTCATTCAAATGTGGTTAATTATTCCACTTCATCACCTAGCACATACTTTTTATACAAAATGCACTCGTCTTTTTTTTCAATCCACAGCATGTGTGACAGGTGTTTTCAAAGGGGGGTGTGGAGGCACACTGAAAGTGCCCATCAAAGTCACCGTAATGTAGAGGGGGAGGGATTGTGGGATTGATGGAGGTGACACTGCACAGCTTGTGATGTGTGATGCTAATGCATGGCTGATGGGGTGACGGACAGAAAGGGCCGCAGCTTAAACGTCATCTCAGAACGCCTTTCGTGAACTTTTCATTTGAAAAGTTTAAAACCCATTTTAAGCTTATGCACTAAAAAAAAAAAAAGTTTATGTTCCAGTGCTACAGTGTTGTAAGTTTTTTTGTATGAATCCAATCACTTTTGACAGAGCAATTTACTCAAGGGCAGACGACAATGACATATAGATAGAAAAAAACAAAAACAACAAATCATTAAAGAAAGGCCTGACAGGTGGCTTGTAAAGTGTGACCTCAGTGCTAATGTGTCTGAAGGGGTTGTCCTAATCTAGGAACTTCCTGAAAGTCTAGGAGGACTAACACGTCCTACAGCAGCTCTGGTAAGATGTAAGTATGTGTATGCGTGCGTGTGTGTGTGTGTGTGTGTGTGTGTGTGTGTGTGTGTGTGTGTGTGTGTGTGTGTGTGTGTGTGTCTCCACAGAATAAGAATGTAATGTATTTTCTATGCAGTTGCCATATTCCTCTCCCTCCCCCATCATATATTTTTTAACAGTTCCTTTGTGTGTGTGTGTGTGTGTGTGTGTGTGTGTGTGTGTGTGTGTGTGTGTGTGTGTGTGTGTGTGTGTGTGTTTGTTTGTTGGGAATACACAACACTACATTTAAGTCCTTCCTAGACATGAATACACCAGTTTGAGTGCTTTCATTCTCTAGGTGCAAAAACATGTCCACATACGTAATGCACACACACCCACACACACACACACACACACGCACACACAAATGTCCGCATATATTCACACATACACGCACACTCACACACTTTCCTTCTTTCTGCATTAGTAAACTTTGTGTTGTGTTTAAACGAATATCTCCCCAGCTCACACACACACACGCACACACATACACACACACACACACACACACACACACACACACACACACACACACACACACACACACACACACACACACACAGACACACACAGACACACACATGTTCAGCCTTGTCACTTCTAATATCAGTTTTACAAGGCCAATTAAATAAGCATGAGTTCAGTGAAGAACAGTCCAAATGTGTTAGTGAGAAATATAAATAATTAAATAACCGCTCACAGCTCCGTAACACATCAGCCACCAGCAGTGGCCGAGAGGCAACCAAATAGATCCTAATGAGAAACTAAGATGAGGTACGCTTGCATTGTGGATTGTTATTATATATAAGACAGTCATCAGCTTTCTCAGTTTATATTGGGATTCCTAATAACTGTGCACTCGCCTACACAACAAATAGCCTTGTGCGCCTAGCAATCAAACCCTAAACCAGGTATAATAATGTTTAGTTTTCTATCAGTTACAAAATACACACACTCGCACACACACACACACACACACACACACACACACACACACACACACACACACACACACCTCTGACCATCTAAGTTTAAAAATGCATTTACAAACATAAATTAATCTAATAGCTTATCTGAACAAATAGACACTTGACTTACACAAGCTGTAAATAGATAAATAAATATATACATGAATAAACTGATTTAAAAAAATCTATAAATATGGAGTGTAAGTCAATGAGCCTATGGTTTTGCATGCTGAAGAGGTGCTCCACTCCCTCTGGCAGCTGCCCTCTCGTGCTGCCCAGGGATGAGGCCCTCCTCTGGGGCCTGAGAAAGCTGCTTCTCCCCTGGGGCTGGAGGAGTGCACAGAGCCGGCTGTCTCTGAATGGTGTGCTTCCCTCATCCTCCCTTTTTGTGCGATACACCCTCAGATTTCACAAAGTATGTGTGTACTGTGTGTGAGATGATGCTTGTGTAAACATATTTGTATGTGTGTGTGTTTGTAACTGTTATGTAATTTTCTAATGTTATAATGCTGATGCATATTTACTTGCTTCTATGTATGCCACAAAATATCATTTATCTGTTAGTTATATTACCAGTGACCTCTATGTATATTATAAATTGCCACCTGAAGTCAGTATAGTGGTTGCACTTATTGAAGAAATACAGCTCTGTTTCAACCACTCAATGTCTCTTCACTATCTGTCAACACTGTTTTCTTATTGTTTTTTATTGTCCGTTATCTTTTTCTTTTTCTACCTTTCCCCTTATTTCCCTCTCTTCTGTCCCTCCTCCCAATCACATTTTCTCTCTCTCTCTCTCTCTCTCTCTACCCCCCCCCCCCTTCCTCTTTCTGTCATTCCCCTCTTCTTCTCCTGAGCCCTTCGCTCACGTCGTGACTGCGGGCAGAAGCAATTGTCTGGAAAATGAGTGCTTGTCATTCTCGCGCCATGTCCAAGCCGAGTTGGCATGTGGCTGGCCCTTGTTTTATGAATGCAAATAAAAATTTTTTTAAAAAAATGGGAAGATCAAAAAAGTTATCAAAACACTACTGACATCTGACAATTGCCTGTCTGAGAAAGGCTCTTTCAATTCGCCGGTCGGTGCATTAAAAATTAATGGATTTCACAGCGTTGCCATATGCTGTCAAGTACTGATGCTGCTCCCCCTGGAATAAAGTGTTACTTTTGTAGTAGTAGCATGATGCTCACAGGACTCTCTCTCTCTCTCTCTCTCTCTGGGGCTATATCCCTTTGTATCTAAAATTCAGATAGTAAAATGGCTTTATTGGCATGACAAATAGCTTTGTACTTGAAATTCAAATAAACAACAAAAGACTATGTGTGGACTTACATAGACTTAGACTCACATCGACTTCCACAGACTTGGACGTATAGCTCTCTTACTATTCTCTCTCTGTCTCTCCTTTTCTCTTCTCCTCTCTTCTTCTCTCTTCTCTCTACTGTCTTACAATTCTCTCTCTGTCTGTCTCACCTTGTCTCTTCTCCTCTCCTCTCTGTCTCTCCTTCTCCCTTCTCCTCTCACCTTCTCACTTCTCTCTCTGTCTCTCCTTCTCTCTTCTCCTCACTTCTCTCCTACAATTCTCTCTCTGTCTCTGTCTCGCCTTAACTCTTCTCCTCTCTTCTCTTCTCCTCTCTGTCTGTCTCTCCTTCTCTCTTCTCCTCTTCTCTTCTACAATTCTCTCTCTGTCTTGCCTTAACTCTTTTCATCTCTTCTCCTCTCTCGCTGTCTCTCCTTCTCTCTTCTCCTCTCTTCTCTCTCTGTCTCTCCTCTCTTCTCCTCTCTTACAATTCTCTCTCTGTCTGTCTCGCCTTGTCTCTTCTCCTCTCGTCTCTTCTGCTTTCCTGCTACATTTCCCTCTCATTTCCTCTCTATCTCCTCCACTTCCAGTTTGCCTTTTATTTCAGTTCAAATGAGCTTTACTGTGATGACTGTGCGGTGCCAAATTGTGCTTTAAAATGCTGAGCATGTACTTTGCAGTGCTAGGCGTGAAGAGTTCAGAGGCACCTTTGATCAAGTCTCTCATCAGTAGCAAGGCCATGATCATCGTCTATGTGCCCCAGTAGTAACTATACTATATGTATTTGAATGGAGACTTTTGCTTTTAACATTTTCATTTAGCTTTGGCTATTGAGATTGAATGTTGCTATTTTGCCTATTTGATCATGTTGTGCCTGTTTGATTTGAAGTGTAGATCTTACAGAACAGAAAAAGGCCACTCTGTGGAAGTCTCTCCAGCAGTCTTTTGAATGCTGCTTTGGAAGAGAGTTTCATATGGATTTGGAAATGAAAATTTAGCCAGCAAAAAACTCAGACAGAGAGACCCATCTGTCCAACCATATCCCATAAGCTATACTCTGTACACTCCCACATGATTAAATTGTTAAGTATGTATGAAACTCTCTTTACTGTAAACTGGATGTTTGTGTCAGAGGTATTGATTTAATTTATGCTTGGTACCCAAAACTAAACCGACAAAATCTAAGAATGATGGCACTGAATGATAGCCTGGAGATTCCAGACCCTGGTAATCTAGAAAGATTAAGGGTCTGGCCACGAATAATGTAATGGCCCAACTCGAGGGGCGGCACCAAGCGTGCATTTGGAAATCTCACTGCACGCAATTGGATAACACAATACGATCAATATTTACTGACTGATTCCGGACTTCGACGCAATTGGATAAGACTACGACTGTCATCTGTTTAGCTCGCCTTTGGCCCGCCTACAGTATATCAGATACACTGATGTGACGGTCTCCAGGCGATACAAGTGGCAAAAGTAACATGCATCATTACTCATTGCCAGAGTATCTTGCAGTGACAATTTAAATTGTGCTCTTGCAAGAACTCTGGATTTCCAGGGTAACTGAATGATGTTCAGCCACTGTTTCATAAACTATGACTGTAGGGTGGTTACAATGTACCTGTGCTTCATAATACCATACTGGTAACAGAAGTCTGAGCCTTTTGAGTGTGAAGGCTGAGAGTGAAGCCTTTTGGTCGAATTATAACTTGACATTTACTACCACAAATATCTACAATTACACAACAACAAATATCTACAATTACACAACAACAAATTGGAAACAAAAGGCCAATATCATGTGACACTTTAAAGCTCCTCTCTTGCCTCAGTCCAAACTATCTGAGCTTCTCTCTAGTTTATCCTCTATTACTGTTAGGAACTTCAGCTCCATCCACATGACCTGGACCTGACTAGGACCAACTGTAGCATGGCAATCTAATTTAATACCCAACAAAGCTCAGGGTTATTACTTTCCGACTATTAGGGTGTGTGTGTGTGTGTGTGTGTGTGTGTGTGTGTGTGTGTGCGTGTGTGGGAACTGTGTGTGTAAGAGAGAGAGAGAGCACAGGGGCTTAGCACCAGGGCACTCCTGACTTTTCCCGGCGTCTGGGTGAGTCTGTGTCCAGAGGCTGAGAAGGATCTTTGTGGAGCTCATTTGCATGTAGAGTGGAGCATGTGGAGTGCCAAAGTGGACAAGGGGGGTGTCTGTGCATGTCT
>NC_055970.1:20262265-20272265 GCF_018492685.1 Alosa sapidissima | reverse complement strand
GTCTTCGCTCCCTCCTATTTCACCCACCAGCCCGTGCCACCGCCAGACACCACCACCACCACTGCCACAGCCACTGGCTGGCTGGCACCACAGCATGGCACAGGCTGACGCCATGTCTAGACAGAGCAGGGAGAGGGGGAAAGGAGGAGAGGGGAGGAGGAGAGGAGAGGGGGAGAGGGACGACCTAGGTAATTCTGGATCATTGTTTCTATTCTCATCCACATTTCTGTTAATAGTCAGCTTGCTGTAGTTTTTCTTTTCTTTAATGTTCTTGTTGTATTACTCTGCCTTTCTTCATGCTAGCTTTGGCAACACTATATCATAGCAGTCATACCAATAAAGCTATTTTTAATGCTAGCTTTGGCCACTCTATAGCCAAGCAGTCATGCTAATAAAGCATAAAGCATCTTAAAATGTGAACTGGCATTTGCCAGTAGTCAAGTCAAGTCAAGTCACATTTATTTATATAGCACACTTAAATGCAATGCAATTGACCCAAGGTGCTCACAGAAATAACATAAAAACAGTAATATAAGTGACAAAAAATACATAAATATACAAAAAACTAGATGTACCGCATAGCGGTACAAAATATGACCGCCGCTCAGTCCTGTACATCCGTTCCGCGAAAATAAATCACACTTCAATTTGTCTCCATATTTTACTCCATCCCCCACTCTTGAAACTTTTGTGTATGCTTGTTTGGCATGCCTGAGTGTGTGTGTGCGGCTGCACAGAAAGTAGCCTACTGGTGCTGAAAAGGTGAATAGATTGTAGAATAGCCAAAGAAGATGTAGAATTGTTATAAAACCTTTAAAATCTCTAAACAATCACAAGTAGGGCAGTTCATCATAGTTCATCCATTGCAAGTGGATTGATGAAAGGTCACTTACACCTGTAGGCTACATTGTATTTGGGAAAAGCAAAAGGTATCAGCATAATGTTATTTATTTATTTATTTATTTATTTTTTATGTATTTTTAAACAAAAACATCTCTGTCAGTTCCATGCCGTTTTCAACAGCTATCAAAAACAAAGGTCATTTTTGGATGGATGGATTTTTTGTGAATGTTTCTTCTTCTACATAAGATTTTAGTCATCTTTAGTTCATGTAATACTTTATTGTCAATGCACAAATTAAGTAACAGTAGTCTGAAACGTTATTGTTAATGCACAAATTAAGTAACAGTAGCCTAGTCTGAAACGAAATGCTGTTTTACATCTAACCAGTGGTGCAAATAACTGACATGTCCAAATGGGCCTTGATGAAATGCGTCGCTAGACTGTTCATACACATTTTAACGGGACAAAGTTGAAGAGCTTTTGTCCGTTATTGTTAGTGCAAATATAGGCTGATTCATGTTCCCTTGCATTGTTTAACTGAGGTCCATGGCTAGTCTGGCTTTCATCAGACCAAGCTCAATCTTTTAAGAAATCAAAAAATAAATAGCGGGCAGATCAGGCTGGGTTCACCCAGCCTAGTCCATAGGCACCCGATATTGTTTAATTTTCCGATTGAGATATACACGCTCTGGCTATTCTAAATGCAAAAATGCATCAGGGAGTTATGACAAAACGGTAACTAACAAACTAGATCCTAATAGAAAGCTGTTAGCTTCCCTAAGCTACAGGTAGGATTATAAGGTAGGCCTATTTACAACATAAATTGTCAATAGGCTATGCTGGCGACACAAATAAAATCTCCTTTGGAAACCAATGGCTTACGCCTTACAGTATCAAGCGGACTTAAACTGTCATATCGTGGCGAAAAGTTGTAATAACATTCACGCAGCTCCATGAGTCAAGGAAAGCGCGAATGAAGTAGCCACTTCTAAATGGGACCCACTACACAGTAGCTTAAGGTGTTTTGCTAAAGCAGCCATAATGAAATGAAGGTGTCATTGTTTGGATACTAAACACACACGTGCTTTTTAATTTCACAGACTACAACTACCAAGCTGTAATCAAAGCACATCGATTCCCCTCTCACACCCTGCACGCACTTAAAACAAAATAAACAGGCGTCTCAGTCTCACGCATGTATAGGCAAAACTGTATCAGACCGGTGTAACGTTGGTAAATCTTCCTTTGCACAGAATGATTTTGTAGCACGTGCAATAAATGACAGTCGAAAGATACAAACAGTGCTGCTATACATTTGCTTGGTATAACCGCATTTATAGTTTTCTACAAATGCAATAAATCAAATGCCTCCATCACTCAACCAACGCTAACGGTAACATTACCTAGGTCCTTATTGATATTACAAGATTAACGTACCTGCAGTAAAAACCAAGCATGGAGGATAAACATCCTCAGATTTATTTCGGCTTCAAGAAGAAATGGGAATTACACTTCATGTGAACATCGTCCTATCCTTATTAGATGTTCGCTGCGGTAAATTACAGTCCTTGTATGAAGCGTCCATTGTTTTTTCCAACTCACTTTTAACTTTCAACAAAATTACGTCTCACTGCAACGATGCGCCATCTAGTGGACAAACGACTACTTCTCGCCAATACTGAAAATGCAGCCATGATGATGATGATGAATATTTATTTTGGCTTTCTTTTAATCCTACTGATTTTCATTTTTTACCGGGGGGCAAATCACAAATGAGTGATTATGAGCCAGGTTGATGTGGGCCCTTGAGACCAACATACCATAAAAGATTCACAGAGAACTGTGTCTGCCCTACCCTCCTTTCGGGGGGTCCAGTCCAGCGGGGGGGCTGCAGATGAAAACGAAAAATGACGGTTCCATGCTATCCATGTGGGGGTACATGCCCACCAAGTTTTGTGTACCCCGGTCTTTCAGTGTCCCGGGAATCCTTGTTGGTGTACGTCACTAAATGTACACATAAATTATTTTATTGTAAGGCCCCCCATGAACGAAAGTACACAAAACTTGGCATGCATTCGGAGGGTGTCATAATGATCCTACACTTTTAATTTCGTGCAGTTTTGACCTTGTCAGCCAGAGATATTGTGATGAAAACACCTAATTTTTTGCTTTTTAATTTTTAACTAGGTGGCGCTATACATGAAATAAGTGGTAATGGGATGGGTTGACATGCCCCCTTAAGACCAACATTCATAAAAAAGGTGGACCTCCTAGGCCCTACGGTTCTCGAGATATTCACAGAAAACTGTCTCCGGCCACCTACAGGCCAGTTGGTGTATAGTAACATAAATTAATTTATTGTGTGGCCCCCCATGAACGGAATTCCACAAAACTTGGCGTGCATACAGAGGGTGTCATAATGATCCTACACTTCCAATTTCGTGCAGTTTTGACTATGTTAGGTCACAGATACCTTCAATTACAACACCTCATTTTTACTTTTTTGTGTTTAACTAGGTGGCGCTATACATGAAATGAGTGGTTATGGAATAGGTTGACATGGCCCCTTGAGATCAACATACAAAAAAAAAATGGTCCTCCTAAACCCTACGGTTTTCGAGATATTCACAGAAAACTGTGTCTGCCCTACCCTCCTTTCGGGGGGTCCAGTCCAGCGGGGGGGCTACAGATCAAAACGAAAAACGATGGTTCCATGCTATCCATGTGGGGTTACATGCCCACCAAGTTTCGTGTACCCCGGTCTTTCAGTGTCCCGGGAATCATTGACGGAAATTTGGGCATGCGAAAAATAAAAAAAAAAAAAAAAAAAAAAATTAAAAAAAAAAAAAAAAAAAAAAAAATCTGACTAAACCTATATGACCGCCGCTTCGCTGCGCGGCGGTCATAATAATAGTAATGATAATGATGAACTAATTATGATTGTAGATAAAAAGAAGATACGGTTACTAAAACTACTACTACTATAGGCCTAGTAGAGCAAAATGTACAGTAAAGTTAAAGATGGCAGTTAATATAATGCTGAAAAGAAAAATAAATAAACACAAAGAATAGGGAGTTCCCTGGTGTCCTGGATAAATGACCCACCTGGCTCATTCAATCTAGCCCCCTAATCATCCCCCAGTGCAAATGGCTCATTCGTTCATTTCCTCACTCTCCACCTCACAAGCTGGTGAGTAGTGAGCATTCTGGTGCATAATGGCTGCCGTGCATAACCCAGGTGGGTCCTCCACATTGGTGGTGATTAGTGAGGTTCCTCCTTCACGGTAAAGTGCTCTCTCTAGGTGCCTTGAAAAGCATAATGTAAATGCAATGTGTTGTTGTTGTTGTTGTAACCTCTTGGTCATGGGCAAGACAACAGCCCATTTTATTTTCAGTGAGTGTTGGTGATGTGCAGAGACAAGAGACAAGTGACCATCGCCTTGCTGACTATCCGAGGTGGAAATAGGCTCGAGGTCTTTTCTGAGCAATGTGGCAACTACCAACGGAAGTGAATACACACATGCAATATTAAAACAAATGAGCAATCTTGTCTAGCCTATGTTTAGCTCTGTAACCTGTCACCACATAGCTTGCAATACCCATTTGTCTCCAATACATCCTGTGCTGTACAGTATAGGCAGCAACTAGGAAATGTTTTGAGGCAAAAGAGTAAATGACAAAGACAGGTAGATAACAGGAAGAGACAAGGCCTTTCTATCTTTCTCTCTGTTTCCCCTTTTCCCTCTGGAGAGAGAGAGAGAGAGAGAGAGAGAGAGAGAGAGCAGGAAGTAAAAGAGAGACAGAGCCCAGGGAATGGTGAGCTGAGAGAATGAATGAGAGAGAGTCAAGTAGAGGAGAGAGAGAGAAAGAGAGATGGGGTTAGTGAAGGGTGATGAAGTTCATAAGAGTGAGAGAGGGAGAAGCAAAACAGAAAGAGTGAGAAAAGGACAGAGACTAAGGAAGAAGGGAAGAGAGAGAGAGAGAGAGAGAGAGAGAGAGAGAGAGAGAGAGAGAGAGAGAGAGAGAGAGAGAGAGATGGAGGTAGGGAATACGACAGAGTGAGCGGGAGAGGAACAGAGGCCTGTATTTCACTCCGCCTGGCTGGGCCTCTTTTCTCCACACTCTCCCGCACCCCACCCCATCCCACCCCACCCCAGCCCGTCCCTGTGCTTGTCTCCTGGTTGCGCTGAGAGCAGTAATTGATATGGGGGCCCATCCATCCTGTTCTCTTAAGCTCCAGGATCCAATTTATCTGGACGCGAAGGCGCTTGGCCCCCGCCCAGCCTCGCGTCGCTCACACACACACACACACACACACTGCCTGTTTTTAGACGGCCGTTAATTAAAGCACCCGCTTCACAAAAATCAGATCTAAATGGGAAGATGTGGCTGTGTGTGTGTGTGTGTGTGTGTGTGTGTGTGTGTGTGTGTGTGTGTGTGTGTGTGTGTGTGTGTCTGTCTGTGTCTGTGTGTGTGCGCGTGCAAAATGGCTCTGCCTGATTTGCACACCATCACATAAATCAGAGTGAAAAGAAACACACAAATACACCATTTAGATCTCTCCCAGACACCCAGACACACACACACACACACACACACACACACACACACACACACACACACACACATAGAGGGGGGAGACAACAGCTCATTCCCTGCCTTAGCCAGAAGGGAACAGCCTGGATAGACACTCTAATCTGACCTTAGATGTGTGTCCCTCGGAGAAACTCGGCGGCCCAGCTGAAGGGGGGGGGGGGGGGTCTAATCTGACCCTAGAAGCGTGTAGCTGGAACTGGCCTAATTAGACACTATGGGGCCCCACACATGTAAATCACACAGGGAATTAGCATGGGGGCCATTAATCTCCCCCACGGGGAAGAAGGTCAGAATTGATCAACAGCTGGCTGCGGACTAAGACTCATAAATCAGAGGGTCAGGGTCTTTAACAGTGTTGTGTTTATGTGTGTGCATGTGCGTGTGTGTGTGTGTGTGTGTGTGTGTGTGTGTGTGAAGTTGAAAGTTTCTTGTTTACAGATCAGAGATAACATTCACCTGATGCACACACCACCACCTTGGGAGCAGGTTTGGTAAACATGCATACCGGTAAATGTATTATAGTATTGCAGATAATAATGTAATAACAATTTAATTATGGCCTAAAAGATTGCTATCATGCACATGTTTACTTTTTAACTGTCAAATATTGTTTTTTTTACATCATTCACATACACCTTCTCAATCTATACACCTACATTACCTACAATGCAATTACAGATACTTCTTGAGTCAAGCGGAGGTACCTCAGCTGCAGTGTTGGTATCACCAAGAAAACAATCACCATACACATTTTCACTCGTGCAAGATAAAAAAAAAAGAATAAAAAAATAAAAATAAATAAATAATAGACATTTGCTTTGGCATCAGTTGTTTATCAGTGTTTAACACAGTCCTGTGACTCAACTGCTTCTCATTGGGGTTTATCCAGTTCTTTGACAGGGAGGCACTGAAAGATCTTCAGTGAAATAGGATGCACCACTCCTCTGCTAATAACTCTAGAGTCATAATGTCTATAGAGCAGGGCCCTGTTCATCAAAGACAATAAAGCACTAAGAGGGGTATTAAGCTCATTTTATGGAGAGGCGGAGCGGCCTCTAGGCCTTTTCCCTTCTAGGTGCAATTTCTTCGGGCGTTTCGCCGTCCAGGTCTGTGCTGTGTGTTCTGTCTCCACTCTCTAATGTCTCTCTCATCATCTGGGGCTGTCTGACCTTTCCTTTCAGTCCGCCCAAATGAGTCTGACCGCACAGCTTTTAGTGTTAAAGGACAGGACTCTGTGGACCGTCTCAAGCATATTCTGTCTATGTAAAAAAAGGTTTCAAAATGGCAGCACTTATATGCTTATATGCCAGCACTTATATGCAGGTGTGATTCTTTTTGTCATGGCAGGTGAAGTCGGTTTCACTTTTCACTTTGCCATAGGCATGTGAGTGTGTGTGTGTGTGTGTGTGTGTGTGTGTGTGTGTGTGTGTGTGTGTGTGTGTGTGTGTGTGTGTGTGTGTAAGGACAGAGTGCAGGTTTCTAATGTGTCTTTGAACTGTCCCCCACACCTCCGTGGACCTGAGCAAGCCCCAGTGCCAAGACAGGTGGGGAGTCAATGGTGGCGAGTGACCTATATAACCGGCTACTTCACACACTCTCAATGTGTCCCCACAGCACCCACCATCTATTTATTTATGAAGGTGTGAGCATGCGTGTGTGTAAGTGTGTGTGTGTGTGTGTGTGTGTGTGTGTGTGTGTGTGTGTGTGTGTGTGTGTGTGTGTGTGTGTGTGTGTGTGTGTGTGTGTGTGTGAGAGAGAGAGACATAGAGACAGAAGGAGAGAGAGAGCACATATGGTTATGTGAGGCATATGAGAGTGCACATGTCTTTTAGTGCATGTGTGTGTGTGTGTGTGTGTGTGTGTGTGTGTGTGTCTGTGTGTGTGTGTGTGTGTGTGCAAGGTGGGAAGGTTAATTACCTCCTCGTCCTTCGCTGTCGGCTGGCTTCACCTGTATTGGTCGGTTCATCTGTGAGTAGAGATGAAGGAGAACTGGGTTAGCATGTGCACCAGAACCGAGGACAGACAACACAACAAACATCACAAACATTTCTTTCCTCTTACATCTGACATTATCTCTTTATAGTATGTGTATCCCACAACTACATGCTATTCCACCAACGCCACTATGTCAAGAGCCTGCCCTTCATATGCAGACGACTAAGGCTCTTGAGGAGAGATAACATGGCCTGTTCATATTCATAAACCCCCAGCGAGTACTTCTCCTGCTCGACGGCCAAGTAACAAAGAAAAGAAAAAAGATTTTCCCCACATTGGAATGTGCAAAGGAGAAGTGATGATATGTGGCACTAGGGTCATGTAGGGACACTGAGGCAGAGAGAGAGAGAGGAAGAGAGATTGCAGAGAGAGGTTGCACACCATGAGGAGGAGAGGAGGAGAGTAGAGAGGGAGGAGAGGAGAGGGGGAGGCAGTGAAGGAGGAGGGAGGAGAGCAGAGAGGGGAAGAGAAATGGGGAGTGGGGGTGAGAGAGATAGAGAGAGGGATAGAGAGAGGGAGGGAGGGAGGGAGGGGAAGGACGGAAGGCGTAGTGTTTTTGAGAGCGCTTCGCCCCTTTGAGCTCATGTCCCGAGACGTGCCACGGCTTGTCAAGTAAACAAAAACAAACAAACAGCGTAAACAAACGCACGCGCGAGAGAAAGAGAGGGAGAGAGCGAGAGACGGAGTGAGAGAGGACAAAAAAGCACAACGTCACCATAACAGACCGGTGCGGCGAGAGAGATGGAGAGAGAGAGAGACAGAGAGAGAGAGATAGAGAGAGAGGGAGAGAGAGAGCGGGCGGGCGGTTGAAGTGTGAGTCGGGCGGGCGTGTTTAATTACTCCCTGGCCTGGCCCCCGGGAGACGCCTCCTCTCCACGCAGATCAGCAGAATTAGCACTTTTCAATGACACACTCACACACTGTGTCAGATGGCACTGGGAGATTAATACCATTACATCACCACTGAGAGCCCGCTCCCTCTCTCCCTCCTTCACTCTCTCTATCCATCTATCTCTCTCCATCTCACTTGTTCTCTGTCTTTCGCTGACCTGACATTCCCTCTCCTCTCCTCCCCCGAACTTTGCAGCTCAAGCTTGTTTCCTTTTCTGATCCACGTGTCTCAGCCTGCTGTCTCTTTATTCTTAATCTTTATCTTAATTGCCTGCACTAAATAATAAATCAAAATTGTGCATATAGTATGCATGAGGAATAAAGACTTACATTAATGTATGCTTGAATATCACTCATTCATGCCCTCATTTATTTATTTAATATAACCGATCATCTTGCGCTTACTCTGCAGTTTTACATCTCTAGGTTTGCCTTACGTCTGTTCGTAGCCCCCCGCCCCAACACACACACGTGTGCATGCACACACAAACAAACACACACACACACAAGTGGACGTCTCTGAGCACAGAGCCCAGTGTGTTTGAGTGTGTGTGTTTGTGTGTGCATGCACACGTGTGTGTGTGTGTGTGTGTGTGTGTGTGTGTATGTGTATGAGTGTGTGTACGTGTGTGTGTAGGGGAGTTGCTGAGTTAGCGCTGTAGCTAGCCGGGGCGTTCACATTGCATTAGGCACCCTGAGGATCGCACATGAGTGGAGCTGACACTGGGGGAGTCCAAGGAAGTGCCCGTGGGTCCGGCTCTGGCTATGTAGTGGGGGGTGGCGGGGACAGTCATGTCTGCTACACAAAGGAGGCCAAACACACACACACACACACACACACACACACACACACACACACACACACACACACACACACACACACATGCACACACACATGCACACACACACACAACCATTCACACCTACACACGTGTACGCACGCACGCACACACATCAAGCCCTTATGTGTCATGCAGTGGCCCCATTCCCCAACATGCCTCTGGTTACCATTCCGGCAGACTGGGACCAGGCAGAGAGGACAGACACGTTGTGATAGTGTCACTGAGCTGAGTGGTTGGGAGAGAGGGGCCTTTTAAGACAGGCAGCGACTGGGACAACCCCTGGGCCCCAGCCTCGGGGCCTTACGGGTGGAGAAGCGTCTTGATATGGGGACAGAGCTGATCCAATTGAACTGACCATATCTGACATCTCAATACAGTTAGTACACACTTTCACACACACACACACACACACACACACACACACACACACACACACACACACACACACACACACACACACACGCAAGCATACATGCACAGACATATACCCAAGGATACCATTAAAGTTGACATCCAGAGGTCGAAATAATGGCATGTTATGACAGATGCAAAGAAAACACCACATGTATGTACATATACATAGGCACACATTTACACACACAAACACACAAAGTAACACACACACACACACAAACAAACACACACACACACACACACACACACACAGACACACACACACATGCATCATCATTCTGTCTGTGAATGTAAATATGTTTGACACCCATGAGCCTCCTCTCACTATTCACAAAAGAAAATGATCTCTCTCACACTCTTTGATACACATGTGTGCACACACACACACACACACACACACACACACACACACACACACA
>NC_055970.1:20227265-20229765 GCF_018492685.1 Alosa sapidissima | reverse complement strand
TTATTCTAAATGCCATGGCGATAAAGAGAAAGAAGTCAGAAAAGGAATTTACCTTAGACTAGGCTATATCAGAGCCCGTCTACGGACATTCTCTGTCTATATAACCTACTGAAATAGGTTAATGATGTAAAGTCAAGTGCGCTTCTATGGGACTGGTGTGTGCGCGCACAGTTTTTATTGATGAGTCGGAGTGGGAAGTGCTGCGCATAGTTGCAGTGGAATGTGGCTGCCCAGGGCATTATAAAACTTCTCACTCTTAGACCTACTCATACACGGCGGTGAAATAGCGTATTTAGCTGTCTAAATTCAAATCATATGCTGGGGGAGAAATCGTCGGACATCCATGATAATTTTGTTATTCAGCACCCCTGGTCAAAAATATGTTCCCGTGAGCCTGGAAGTAGGCTATGATTTGAATGTAGACTGTTATCAAATTTGGCAAATACAAAACGGGAGAAACAATATGGTTCATGCTCTCTCATGCTGTTTCATTCGTGCTGAAAAGGAGTGAGAATGAAACATTAAGCACGTTCCACTTTTGCATAAATAATTCCTGAACGGTTTTGGTCAGGGCTGATAATGCAACTGTATTTGACAAAGGACCGATATAGGCTATTTGCTAGTGACAAAATATGAGCTTTCAGTGTGATACGATCTCTTTGTTGATTACGTTTAATTAAAACGTGTTTCATCTGGCTATCCCCGCTATTTGGATCTTACTGTATCTCACTCAACACTAAATGAATGATGATCCGTTGTGATCAGATAGCCTAGTCATATAGGTAGACATTCAGTGTGTTTGAAATAATTAATTCGATAATATTTTCCATCTTTGCAGAGGAAAAGTTTTGTGTAAAGGGAATTAAAGGCCTGTCTCATATAGACGCCTGTCTCTAATACTAGCCGGTGCAGTTTGGCGATTTGGGAAAATAAAAGCCCAGGCTATTATTTGGAGTTTTACGGTATTCATTTTATTCAATAAAGTGTCATAGACGGTGCATTACTTCTGATCGTTCCAGTATGGTGTGCTTACAAATGAGTCTCTAGCAACACAATGCAAAGGGTGGCCCTTCATTAGACTCCATTCACTGGTCTCTCTCAGCATTGTTACTACTACCTACTCAAATCCATTACACAACACAGAACAAAGAACATGACAAAATGTCTCAGACCCACTGTTTATTTCAATGGCATGATTCTAACAACACTAACAATGACATGGTAGCAGAACCTCTACCGTGTTAGCCTACCATGTTAGCATAACAGATTTGTGTTAAAATTCCTTGAACAGAGGCAAACGTTTGCAGCAAACATGTTTGATTTTGCGTAAACATTCCATCTCAACGGTAACTCGGTTTATCGGTTATTCAACTATCTGTGCATATCTTTAGTGTAAGCAGGAAGGTTTTAACCACAGTGCTTTTTTGTAATAAATGACACAACTGACTTTGACTAGGACAACATTTAAACATACTGCATTGTATAACAATATATAGCAAACCATAACAACAACCCTCGTCTGAACAGATGCTATTGTTTTTACTTATGACCCTTTCTGAGGACACCAAGCTAGTAGAGGATGAAAAATAATAATAAATGTGATTGTACATAGACAGATGTAAAAGTTAAAACATATGGCCAGGGTGTTGAGCACAAACACGTTTATTCACAGTAAGGACAGTCAATGACTGTTAAACCTCCACTGGTTTTGTTGGAGTCTGGTGACCCGCGGCCAACAAACAAAGGACTATATATCACCTGCCCACTCCATTGCATCAGAGAGGAAGCACGCCCGAAACACACGCCACGATCCATCAATATGGCTTGTCTCATCACCACACACACACCTGGACTTTATGGGATCATTTGTGTGCCCTGCTTTCTTCCCAAAACCTCTCACACGCAGTCAGACACACACAGACACACACACACACACACACACACACACACACACACACACACACACACACACACACACACACACACACACACACACACACACACACACACACACACTGAAACTCTGCCGACCGTGCCAGGTGCATTATGTTAACTGATGAGAGTGATCACTGTCAAAAATAAAATCAGATGGATAAATCAGTCAGTGATTGGGGAAATCTTTGTCGTGGCACCCCGAGCGAGTTTATAGAGCGTTGCTGACATGTGCTGATTGCTTCTTATTCTCTCTCTCTGTCTCTCTGTCTCTCTCTCTCTTTCTCTCTCTCTCTCTCTCTCTCTCTCTCTCTCTCTCTCTCTCTCTCTCTCTCTCTTTTCTGTTTTGTCTTTCTTTGTTTCCTCAGAAGACAGAGGGAGGAGAGAAGGTGTGTGTGTGTGCAGTGGTGTATAATCGAAGATATGAAGGATGGCTGCAGATGCTGGCGATGATGCTGGAGCTTCTCATGGCTCATTGAGGAGCCGGCAATTGTCAGTGGGGGATACGATGGTGGTGGTGGTGGAGGGGTGCTGTGTGTGTGTGTGTGTGTGTGTGTGTGTGTGTGTG
>NC_055970.1:20197265-20214765 GCF_018492685.1 Alosa sapidissima | reverse complement strand
TGAGCAGCCAGGGTTGTGTGTGTGTGTGTGTGTGTGTGTGTGTGTGTGTGTGTGTGTTTGTCAGGGACAATGGTATATCTTCAAATCTGTTCCATTTTCCAATCTAAACAAATCTCATGAAGTATCACAAAGCATGAAACACACACACACTTACATAAACACACAATGCTCCTTCAGTCCAAGCCAAAAGCACTGGACAAACGAGCTCTGATGGTATAAATGGCAATGTCCCTTACACTTAGTAGGAGCTGACGTCTTCTGAAAACTTTCAGTCTGAAGCCCACTCCATGCCAAAAAATTGAATTTTAAATGAACAAATCAATGGCTCACTATTTAGATTTTTTTCCTAAAAAATTAATCATTTACATACAGGCCAATATGAAAAAAAAAAAACTTCATTAAATGCAATAATCAGAAATCAAATCTCTCCTCAGATGTTAGCAAATCCAATTATTGCGTTATCAAATTGGATTAGACTCTTATTATTTTTAGTTTTCTCCCCCGCACAGCTCTTGCAGGCCTGAGATGATGAAATCAGCTGGCTCTAATATCCAGGCCGCGCTGATAAATGTGTTTGCTTTCATCAGAGTGACGGCTGACAGTCCAAAAGGCCAGGTGGACCGTACCGACTTGTCTTACGATGCTCCTGTGCTTCCCATACACACACACACACACACACACAAACACACACACGCATGCACACGCACGCACACAAACGCACACACACACACACACACACACAACATACACAAACGCACACTCACGTACAAATACATATCACACACACACACATTAATAAACAAAAAACTAATTTAATGAATGTGGGCAATTTATGTGTTGGAGTTGTGTGTGTCCTGAAGTTTGTGCATATTTGTGTGTGTGTGTGTGTCTGTGTGTTTGTGTGTGTGTGTGTGTGTGTTCACACCCAAAGAGAGTGTGGGTGGGGGCAGATGTCTCTTTTCAGACTGTGTGTGTGTGTGTATATGTGTGTGTGTGTGTGTGTGTGTGTGTGAGAGAGAGAGAGAGAGAGAGAGAGAGAGAGTGAGAGAGAGTGAGTATGTGTTTTCCTCTTTAAAACAGAGCAGGGGACTGGGGTTTTACCACAGGGAGTTTAATTAGGCGTAGAGCAGCGCGCTGAAACACGGCGGCCCGACATGACACCGCCACTGGAGCGGAACACTGTACTGGTGCGCCCCTGCATCCTCTCCTCTCCTTTCCTCTCTGCTCCTCTCCTCACCTCTCCTCACCTCACCTCACTTCTCCTCTCCTCTCCTCACCTCACCTCACTTCTCCTCTCCTCACTTATCCTCTCCTTTTCTCTCCTCTCCTTCCTCTCCTCACCTCACTTCTCCTCTGCTCTCCTTTCCTTTTCTGTCCTTCCCTCTCTCCTCCTCTCCTCCTCTACACTACATAATTCTCCTCCTCTCTTCCTCTTCCTCTAATCCACTCATGTGTCCTCTTCCCCTCTCTCTTCTTATGCTTGACTATATTTCCCTCACTCAGTGCACTGTTGCTCTCCCCATCCATCTATCAATCCATCCATCTCTCTCTCTCTCTCTCTCTCTCTCTCTCTCTCTCTGTGTGTGTGTGTGTGCGTTTGCACAGACAAGGGTTGCTGTTTTTCTCATAAGAAGCTCCAGCACTAAAGTCTGAGAGATCACTACCACCACTGGACCCATGCACTACCATACAGACAGACAGAGAGAGGGAGAGCGAGATGGAGAGAGAGAGGGGGATGGAGATGAAGGAAAAGAATGAGAGAGAAGAACAGGCTTTCAGAAATACAAGGTAAAAAAGGTAGACAAAAAACAATGAAAACGATCATTCTTTTTTATGTGTTCTGCTTATGTTGACATGCATTTACACACCACACCACACACACAGTGGAGTTTTGCTCTGTAGGATATGAAGGGAAAAGGGTTTTAGGAGTGCTGCACCACTCTTGGTGTGCCCCTGCTGCAGATCAGGACACTAAAACCTGAAACCCACTCCGGCAGCCCAGCATGAGAAGACATTAGGGAAGATTGGATGGTTCCCGCGGAAATGTAGCACCTTCTCCATTATAGCCAGGGCCCCCTTGTATCAACGCTATGTCTTAGGTTATTATGGAAGCTGTCATAAGTGTCACACAGATACAGTATCTCTGCTGGAACTGCCAAAACATACATGCTGCAGTGCATTTTTTTCAGGGAAAAAAGCTCTTATGATAATGCTATTAATGCTATTGTATATTTTATCTGCATCATTTCATCATGGCTTGGGAATGACCTTGTGCTATTTCTCAAACTCTGTTGTTGTAATACATTATTTCACACATGACTTCAGAGTTTTTATTTCAGTTATAGTTTTTATTGCTCCACATAAAGCAATAGAAGGAACATAAAGGAAGAGGAAGATGCTGTCTTTACGCATTAGGCCTATATGGTTACATTTTATTCATTTGATTTAGCAGTATGTATGTATGTATGTATGT
Source organism: Alosa sapidissima (assembly GCF_018492685.1). NCBI lineage: Eukaryota > Metazoa > Chordata > Actinopteri > Clupeiformes > Clupeidae > Alosa > Alosa sapidissima. The sequence continues at coordinate 20,212,292 of NC_055970.1, read as the reverse complement.
ATGTATGTATGTATGTATGTACAGTATATGTCTTGTATGTGCTGTTCTGTATGTCTATTGCTTTGGAAAGCCACGTCTGTCTGATACTGAATTTGAGGAAGAGAGAAAGCAGGATGTCCAAAAGAGAGAAAAACAGAGACTGCAGCCAGCGGAACGAGGCAGTGTGAAGACCAGGCTGCTGCTCAGGTGTGTTTAAAGTTGGCCCTGTCCCTTGAGTTCTCTGCCCCGTGGCTTGTGAGAGTATCTCCTCCATAGCCTCTGTTCTAGGCAGGGGTTAAGGGTCACGACCCTCCCTCCCCCTAGCCCGCGGTCTCCTAGGTGAGGAGCAGTGAACAGCAGGATTACGGACAGGAGGGGTCCACCCCGACGGCTCCGCACATGACAGCACCTCCACCTTACAGAGCCCTGCTGCACCCAGCGTCTACTCTCCACCTGCCCACCTCAGAGAGAGAGAGAGAGAGAGAGAGAGAGAAGCAGGAAAAAAGAAAGAGAGGTAGAGCAAGAGAGGTAGAGAGAAAGAGGTCTTCTATCTTCCTTTGTGCTTCCAATACTATTTCCTCCCCTCCATCTCTCCCTACCATTTCTCTCTAACTCTCTCACTCACTCTCTCACTCTCTCTCGCACGGCCATGATCTCTCTTATTTATCTTGATGGCGGGGAACATACAGAGCGAAATGAAAAACACACCTTTTTCATTATTTCCCCTTCGTCTTTCGAGTGCTTTCCAGCTGACTCAAATTCATATTTATGCTAATGAACAGCCTCCAGTCTGCACCTCCCTCTCCCTATATATCTTTTGCATGTGGATCTGTGTGTGTGTGCGTGTGTGCGTGTGTGCGTGTGCGTGTGTGTGTTTGTGTGTGTGTGTGTGTTTATGCAAGTGAGTCTGTATGTGTGCGCGTGTGCGCGTGTGCGCGTGTGCATGTGTGCGTGTGTGTTTGTGTGTGTGTGTGTGTGTGTTTATGCAAGTGAGTCTGTATGTGTGTGTGTGTGTGTGTGTGTGTGTTTATGCAAGTGAGTCTGTATGTCTGTGTGTGTGTGTGTGTGTGTGTGTGTGTGTGTGTGTGTGTGTGTGTGTGTGTGTGTGTGTGTGTGCGTGTGTGTGTGTCTTTACTTGTGTGGGAGAGTATGCTAGGTATGTGTTGATGAGTTTGCTGAAAGTACAAAGTGAGGAGGGGTGTTGGACTGCAGAATTAATGGCGCCCCATCGACAGTAATGTTCGCCACGTTTCATTAACGGAGTATATCTTTAATTTACAATAAACACAGCAATTAAAGGGCGGTTTCCTTGGAGACATTGCTGCGGCAACGCGCCGGGCCTGGGCAAAAGCTGTAAGCGAACAAGCAGGAGGAAGAGGAGGAGGAGGAGGAGGCGAGCCGGGTCGCCACGGCGACGGCGGAAGCAGCAGCTGTGGACGAGGAAGCCTTTCAGCTTAACCAGATCCTGCCACACGCAGGGAGCGGCCGCGATTCAATTATATGGAAATGAAGCTCCGCTCAGGTACCGGCGGCGTCTCTCACAGAGGGTAAGGAGGAGGAGGAGGAGGAGAGGAAGAGAGGAGAGGAAGGAGGGAGAGAGGGAAAGGAGAAAATGGAGAGAGGAACCGAGGGATGGAGAGAGAGGAGAAACTAGAGAACATGCTGAGAAAGAAGCAAAGATGGAAAGACTTCACAGAGCACAGAGGGCAAGGTTTTCAATTGAGTATTCATGCACATTTGAAATATGCAGACACACACAGGCACACATGCGCGCGCACACACACACACACACACACACACACACACACACACACACACACACTAAGGCAACAATGAGGAAATCACACACAAAATACAATGCATTGTTTTCAGCTAGCCACCAGGATGAATACACACATCCAGTGCACTCTCCGACACACATACAGTAGGCATAAACAAAAGATCCAGTGTCTGTAATCATCGACTCAAGACTGTATATTTATTGAGCAAGTGTGTGTGTGTGTGTGTGCGTGTATGTGTCTGTCTGTCTTCATACACAGGTGTGTGGTGTGTTTATCAGTGTGTATATATGCCTGTGTATGCATTGCAGCATGCATATTGACAGGAGGAGGAATAATAATAAAAATAAAATAATCAAACGGATGCATTTAAATTTTGTGCGGTGGTGGTGGCGGCGCCCTCACTAAGCAGACTGAGGACAGAGAGATGAATTAATCCCGTCCATTAAGAGGCTGCGCTGGTGAGCCAGCCACTCAGTGGAGCAATTTACCACAGTGACCTTAGAGTCTTTAAAACACCCCTCACAACCCTGATTATCACACCAGCATAGGCTTCACCAGTCAGGGCTGCAGAACCAAACCAAACAAAACGATTCAACTGTTCGGTCCTTTTTTCTTTTGAGTTTGGACATTATGCTTCAAAACGAATCGAAATCAGAGAGAGCGTGAGCGAGTGCGACGTATGAACGAAAAGAGAGAAAGACAAAAAGAATGAAAGAATGAAAAAAGAGAGCTAGAAAGGGAAAATGGGAACTCATACGAGTGTGAGAGAGAAAGATGAGGTCATTGAGAAATGCAGAAGAGCCGTGTCTGAGAGAGGACTGCAGTGACCAGGTGGTTGAATTTTGACATGGGTAATGGAGGGCAACTCTGCCTCTGTAGCTGTACCAGTCTGGGTGTGTGTCTGTGTCTTGTGTCTGTATCTGGGTGTCTATGTGTGTGCATGTGCATATGTTTCTGTCTGTCTCTGTGTCTGGGTCTTTTCCTGTGTCTGGGTCTTTTTCTGTGTCTATGTCTGTGCCCGTGTGTGTGTGTGTGTGTGTGTGTCTGTGCCCGTGTGTGTGTGTGTGTGTGTGTGTGTGTGTGTGTGTGTGTGTGTGTGTGTGTGTGTGTGTGTGTGTGTCTGTGCACGTGCGTGCGTGCGTGTGTGTGTGTTTGGGGACCTAGAGATGAATGTGGGGAGATGAAGGAGGGGAGAGGAGCCCTGGAGCGCTGGCGGCGGGGAGAGCCAGAGAGGGTGGCCAGTGACGCGCCCACTGGCAGCAGAGCACCGTGCCAGTCACTCTGAGGCATCTACTGAGGGAAAATGGGCAGGAGATAAACACTCCAGTGGAGGGAGAGAAAGAGAGAGACACAGAGAGAAAGAGAGAGAGAGGGAGATAGAGACAGAGAAAAATAGAGAGACAGAGGCAGAGAGAGTGAGAGAGACACAGAAAAAGAGAGGCAGAGAGAGACAGAGAGAGAGAGGGAGAGGGAGGGAGAGAGAACGGGGAGAGGGAGGAAAAGACAGAGAGAGAGACAGAAAGAGAAAGAGAGAGACACAGAGAGAAAGAGAGAGAGAGGGAGATAGAGACAGAGAAAAATAGAGGCAGAGAGTGAGAGACACAGAAAAAGAGAAGCAGAGAGAGACAGAGAGAGAAAGAGAGAGAGAGGGAGAGGGAGGGAGAGAGAGAGAACGGGGAGAGGGAGGAAAAGACAGAGAGAGAGACAGAAAGAGAAAGAGAGGGAAAGAAAGAGAGAAAGATGATGGGGAGGAAAACTAGTTCCTGAGAGAGGTGATGCAGGGAGATGGAGAGACTAGGAGAGAGTGAAAGAGGGAGAAAGAAAGATGAAGAAGGTATGGTAACGCTTTAGAATAACATGTGCTTATTAGGCGTTAACAGTGCATAATAAGCAGTTAACAATTCATAACTAACAGCTAGCTAACTGTTCATAACATTAAGTAACTGTTAACATGCAGCTTGTAAGTGTTTATAAGCAGCCTTTTAAGTTACTTACAAGCATATTTGTTAACAGTTGACGTGCAGCCTGTAACTGTTAACAAGCAGCATGTTAATGCTAGTTAATGGTGTATAAGATAAAAGGGTGGATAACTAATACGCTTATAAGACCTTTCTTAACCTTTTGTAGTAAATTTTGCAGCCCCCCAATCTAAAGCGAGGTCCACGTAGCCTATAGTTCCACAAGCCCAACCTTCTATCTCTATATATTTACTGTATCTATCTATCTAACTCGGTTAAGCTGTGAGAAATGCACCTTCAAAATTGCTGCAGCGAGCAGGATTTGAACCCCGATCTCCTGCGTCGTGAATTGCCGCGCTACTTACTGAGCCACATTCCTACCTATTATAACGACGAAATTGTTAATCTTGATTCTATATTCCGATAATGTTCTATATCATACAAGTTATGTTTTTTACAAATATGTTTCTGATGGAAAAGTGGTGTTTCATTTCCATAATCTTTATTGAGCGAACGCATAAAACAGTCAGTTTGTCAGCAGTCTAAAGATATTATGCCAGATTTGTATAGTTTGGTTACCTAGCAACCGAGGCTTATAGACGACAAGTGGGTGCGTTCAAAGTCGCAAACATTAGGCGAACGTTCGCGATGGATTTGAAACATGTTTCAGTTTGCCTTCAGTTTTCCATGAATGTCTGCGAACGTAGTTCTCCACAAACGTTACAAGACTTTGAACGCACCCACTTGTCGTCTATAAGCCTCGGTTGCTAGGTAACCAAACTATACAAATCTGGCATAATATCTTTAGACTGCTGACAAACTGACTGTTTTATGCGTTCGCTCAATAAAGATTATGGAAATGAAACACCACTTTTCCATCAGAAACATATTTGTAAAAAACATAACTTGTATGATATAGAACATTATCGGAATATAGAATCAAGATTAACAATTTCGTCGTTATAATAGGTAGGAATGTGGCTCAGTAAGTAGCGCGGCAATTCACGACGCAGGAGATCGGGGTTCAAATCCTGCTCGCTGCAGCAATTTTGAAGGTGCATTTCTCACAGCTTAACCGAGTTAGATAGATAGATACAGTAAATATATAGAGATAGAAGGTTGGGCTTGTGGAACTATAGGCTACGTGGACCTCGCTTTAGATTGGGGGGCTGCAAAATTTACTACAAAAGGTTAAGAAAGGTCTTATAAGCGTATTAGTTATCCACCCTTTTATCTTATACACCATTAACTAGCATTAACATGCTGCTTGTTAACAGTTACAGGCTGCACGTCAACTGTTAACAAATATGCTTGTAAGTAACTTAAAAGGCTGCTTATAAACACTTACAAGCTGCATGTTAACAGTTACTTAATGTTATGAACAGTTAGCTAGCTGTTAGTTATGAATTGTTAACTGCTTATTATGCACTGTTAACGCCTAATAAGCACATGTTATTCTAAAGCGTTACCGAAGGTATGAGATTAAAAAAGAACAACAGAAAAAGAAAGTGAAGGATTGGGCGCAGGACAAGGAGGAGGGTGACAGAATGAGAGAGAGAGGGAGAGAGAGAGAGAGAGAAAGAAAGAAAGAGGCTGTGATAAAGAATTTGATAATCTTGTTCATATACGTGCTGAGCAGAGCCTTTGTGACTGAAAGCTATGGAGCAACAAAGCCATTAGAGCGGCACAGCTTGAGAAGGGGAAAAAAGGCTCAGCATCAGACCTCTGGTGCAGATACGGCTGTCATCTGGCGCACGGCTGGCCCACAGCTGGCTCTAGTCTGACTCAAATCTATCGACTGACATGGTGAGGTATGACTTGTGAAATGTATCGACTCACAAATGCCATTGGGGTTTTTTTTTGCCAGTGGGCTCCATCTGCATACATCTGCAAGTGGATTACCCAGCCAGTCCCGAACAGACGGGGTGGGGGGGGGGGGGGGGGGGTCAAAACATTAATGCTTTAATAAAAGAGTGCGCTGAAAAAAGCACACAGTCTATAAACACCATCAAGGCGGTATGGATTGCGGCTAAAGCCCTTTTCATGGGCGTGAATAAAGAGCTGCGTGCACAAGGGGCGTGCTGAGAGCGTCTCTCCCTGTGGGGAGCAGCCTTTGAGTGGGGCATTTATAAGGTCAGACCCACCAGGCAGGCACTGCCTCCATACCAGAGACGGCGGCTGATGGCCGGGCTCAAGGCAGGGGAGCGCCTGGGTCTCAGAGTCTGAGTCCTGGAGGCTTACAAACTCAGAGGCTTAAAGAGGACTTACTGCTGAGACGCTGACCAGTGTGTGTGTGTGTGTGTGTGTGTGTGTGTGTGTGTGTGTGTTCACATACATGTATGCATCAGCACAGCCATGTTTGAAAACTCTTTGAAAAAATTATATGACATTATATGACAATCCATGCACACTCACTCACTCACATTCATATTCGTAGTGCGTAAATGTCTTTTCAGTTTCAGGTGGTGTTCGTTGATGTTCCAAAACAAGTAGCGTAGCGAAATACAGTTTCTGTCGTGTTTTATTTGGCATTTCCCATTGATTTCTGTTCGAAGACTCATTGCACATTGATATTACTGTGCCACCGTCTATGCTTCAGGCTCAAATATTGAGCGGAAGTTTATACGCGGTTGTGAGGTGTCTGAAAAAATAGTTCCACGATAGCAAATAAGACGGCTGGAAATCATACATTGCGCCGATATATTTGATTTTAATAATCAACGAACACCACTAACCACTCGGTGAGTTGCACAAAACGAACGTTAAGGGTTGTTTTAGGACATGTTTGAGCTTGCCTGTAGGCAGCCACTCGAAAAGTCGAGACAGGACCAATCGTCAAAATTCCGGTGTCCACCCTTCTAGTTCATCCAAAACAAATCAGAAAAGGGACTCAAAGTGCTAAATACCGGAATTTTCCTTTAATATAATAAAAAATATAATATAAAAATATAAAAAAAGGACTGCTCTATGTCTGATCCAACAAATATCCCCCCCCCCCCACACACACACACACAAACACACAAACACACAAACACATACACACACACACACACAGACACACACACACACACACACATACATACATACACACACGGACACACACTCTATTGGCATGAGAGTGGATGACTCGCAGCGTGGGAGTGGCTTAAAGCTTGGGCGCCCTAGCAACGGAGAACAAACGCCGCCGGCTGATGTCTCCATCTGCCGGCATTCCGTTTCCACGGCGTCCGTGGCGCCTGCCTCCCTGGACCTCAAAGAAGACTCGTGCAAAGACATGAAATGAGGTAGAGAAAAAAAAACACTAAAATGAAGAATGAGTAGGTGAGCAGAGGTGAGGGGAGGGGAGAGGAGGGGAGGAGAGAGAGTGGAGATGGGGTGATATGGGCGATGGGAGGCTAAAGGAGAGAGGAGCACGGGAGGGAAGAGAGGGGGCTTCCTAAAAAAGCTGCACCCCTCCCTTCCCCTCCTCCCCTCTCCTCTTCCTTCCTCTCCTCTCCTCCCTTCCTCTCCCCTCCTCTCCTCTCATCTTCCTCTTCTCTCCTCTCCTCTCATCTTTCTCTTCTCTCCTCTCCTCTCCTCTCATCTTCCTCTCCTCTCCCCTCCTCTCCTCTCATCTTCCTCTCCTCTCCCCTCCTCTCCTCTCATCTTCCTCTTCTCTCCTCTCCTCTTCCTTTCCTCTGCTCTCTGCTTTCTGCAGGTTAGTAATGCTGGGCAGAGCATATGGGCAGAGAGATGCTGGGCCATAACACTCAGTGACAGTAACACAGCATCTGGACACAACGGAGGAGTGTGTGTGTGTGTGTGTGTGTGTGTGTGTTTGTGTATATGTATGTGTTTCAACTATATACATAGATTCATTGATGTGTGTGTGTGTGTGTGTGTGTGTGTGTGTGTGTGTCTGCATCTCGGTAAGTGTACAGCAGGGTTCTCCGGCGGTAGACGCAGCTAATCTGCCCATCAGGCAGTGCACAGATGCCGTCTGACGTGGGGGGGTAAGGGGGGGTAAGGGGGGGGGGGGTGTGCGGCCCTCGTTAAAGGTCCATTATGAAGAGAGGCTCGTTAAAGCAACCACAGTGCGAGAGCAGGGAGGCTTCTCACACCATCGAGAAGAACGGAGCCGGCCGGCATTTAATAATGAAATAACACCAGGAAGAGATTTTTCAAAGACACCCACCATGTTTACTTCATATTTTAAGCTCTGCAGGTTGGTTGGTTGGAGTGTGTGTGTGTCTGTGTGTGTGTGTGTGTGTGTGTGTGTGTGTGTGCAGAAAGGGTGCACTAAAATAGTAAGAGGGGAGGGGGGAAGATAAAAGAGCCCCCCACACCCACCCATTTGCACACCACTACTGATAGATTGAGTAAGTCTCTAATATTTGGGTAGAGCATCACAGCAATAACTGCCATATGGCTTGCAGACACATGGAGTGTGTGTGTATGTGTGTGTGTGTGTGTGGTGTGTGTGGGTTTGTGTCTGTTCATGTCTGTGTGTGTATATATATATATATATATATATTTATACTATATTAATATATATATTATATATATACACACAGACATGTTATATATTTGCGCTCACATGTGTGTGTGAGCGGGAGGCAGAGAGAGGGAGAGGCTGCAGTAAGGCAGGAGAGCTGGGAGGAGCTGTCAGAGAGCTGACACCGGTGGGGAGATGTTAACATGAAGCGCTGGCACCTCTGCTAAAACGCGTTCACCTCGCCTGATGTAGGGGTGTTGATTGGGAGGCATGGGAGAAACCACAACCACACTCGGCAGAGGAGGAAGAGCATCGTTTTCTCTACGCGTTTTCTCTGTGCAAGCCATACATTTTATCTACCTCTAGCTGCCTGTTCTGCTCCTTACCTTCACCTCTCATTTTCCCTCTATCTTTCTCTATCTTCATAGTATAAGAAAAAGGGGGAATGTTGGAAAATGAACGTTCTAAAGAATATCTGGGTTCACTGAATTTAACAAAGAATTTTAGAACCTTCAATTGTTGCGGAACGGAGTCTTATTTTAGAATGTTTAAAAGCCCACACCTTTAAGGGTTAAAATATTCTTAGTTCAATCCAAAGTCAAGAGTTATGGAGCAATACACCTGCAGATGTGCAGTTTGTGACATCTGGAATATCATTCTTCTAAACTCATGTGTCTGAGAGCGAGTTTAGCTTCATTACCACAGATAGGAAAGAAAGAAAAAGTGAGGGAAGAGAGAGAGAAAGAAAGAGAAAATGAGAAAGAGAGGAAGCATTTGGTGGACAAAGGAGTATGGACATTCCTCCGATGCTAGTTTGATCCACTGCTGAAGGAACAAGAGGTAGGTAGACACCGGAGAGGGAGAGAGACGGAGTGTGCCGTCAGCAGATGTATGGGCTGAGATATGAGAGACAGATACACAGACATAGGAGACAGGGACATGAGACATGAGAAACAGACACAGGCATATGAGTTATGAGATATGAGAGAGACCGAGACACAGACATATGATGACATGTGACATGTGACATGAGACATATGAAAGGGTTCCCTTTGCGTTGATCTGAATACATGAAATATGAGCAGGGACTCCAGTCGTTTTCTCTGCGTTAAACGAATTAACGTGGAGACATCCTCTGAGATGTAAAGTGTGTGTGTGTGTTTGTGTGTGTGTGTGAGTGAGAGAGTGTGTGTGTGTGTGTTAGTGTGTGTGTATGTGTGAGAGAGAGATAGATAGATTCCTCGGTATTACACTCGCTCTTGCAGCGACTCAGTACTGTGTGTGTGTGTGCGTATGTGTGTGTGGTTGTGTGGTGTGTGAGAGTGCGTGTGTTTGTGTGTGTGTGTGTCTGTGTGTGTGTGTGTGTGTGTCTCTGTGTGTGTGTGTGTGTGTGTGTGTGTGTGTGTGTGTGTGTGTGTGTGTGTGCGTGATTCCTCAGCATTATGCTGTCTCTTGCAGCGGATCACTGGGCCTCTGAGCCAGACAGAGTGAGTCTGGACAAGAACGAGTCATTTCAGGCAGCAGAGAGAGAGAGAGAGAGAGAGAGAGAGAGAGAGAGAAAGAAGGGGGGGTGATTACTTGCGTATTTTCACTAAATCTCTTACACTGCTCTCTGCTCAGTCTCACCCATTTCTTTCTCTCTGACTCTCTCCATCTGTCACTTTTACTCTCTTTTCTCAGTTCTATTGCTCTGTGCCTCTCTTACTCTGGTTCTAACATTCTCTTACCCTCCCTCTCACTCTTTCTCCTCTCTCTACTCTACTCCTAAAACTTTCTACTATATTTATCTTCATCCCTCTATTTGTTCTTTATCTATCTATCTCTCTATCTACCTCCCTTCTATCTCTAATCATGTCTTTTTCTCTCTCTGTCTCTGACACAACCCCTCCCCCTGTATATATAGGTTATGTAAGCCCCATGAATTCTCTTCAGGGGACTCCCTAAATCCTGCTCCAGCTGGCCAATCTTGCTGCAACGACACAGCACTTGACGTTCATGCTTGCAAAAAAGGAAAAATAATAATAAATGACACTCGTTTGCTATTTATCCAGTCTGTGTCTTCGCCTGGCAATCTACTTCCTTCATTTATCTGCTGTATTGATTTATTCATTTCACAGATGTCCTTAAATTGGGTGACTAACAGAGCTTGGCTGACACAGGCTAGAGCAGCAACAACATCAACAACGACAAAAAAAAAAAAAAAACTGCAAAGCAAAACATATTTTTTGGGGCATTTTTTTGAGCTACATGGCTGAGTTGCAACTGCTGCTGCTTCGACTGAAACTGCTGCTACGGGCGAGATGGGATGCCTGTGCCTATGTGTTTGAATCTCAAAAGCAAATACTTCTCTGTTTCAAGAAGAAAGTCTGAGAACACACACACATTGCAGAATGTTTGTGTTACACTTGGCACAGCTGAGACTAGGTGCTTCATATTGAACAGTTACTATAATGTCATCATTTGAGATATGAAGTTTGTGTGTGTGTGTGTGTGTGTGTGTGTGTGTGTGCATGGATCTAGTAATGTATAGAACAGTGAGTGAACACATGCACCTGTTTACCAGTATGCACACCATACTCAATTGTAAGCCCATCTTTGTATTTGTTAGTATGGACGTAGCATTTTCAATATATATATACTGTATGTGGGTGTTTTTCTGAGTGGGTGCATGTGTGTGTGTGTGTGTGTGTGAGAGAGAGAGAGAGTGTGTGTGTGTGTATGAGTGTGAGTGTGCACTTACATCCATCTCCCTGAGTGAAAACACCCTGTCTGTGTTGTACACAGTTATCACGCTCTGCCTCCCTCTGCCACCGCAGGGGTCCTTCAGGCAGTGCCTGGGCAGCCAAACCCTCATGGGGGCTATCGGCGATAGCCGCCCAAGAGTTCCATGCTCTGGCACGTCTGGCGTCTGTCTGGGCCGCGGTGTCGACAACCACCCTCACTTTTTCATCATCACACCACCCTCCCCACTGCACTCCCTACCCAAACGCCAATCATTTCTTCCCCTGTCCAGCTGAATTGCATCCCTCCACACACACACACACACACACACACACACACACACACACACACATACACACACACAGACAGACCCACACACAGACCCACACACAGATGAACACACACACACACACACACACACACACACACACACACAGACAGATCCACACACAGACCCACACACAGATGAACACACACACACACACACACACACACACACACACACACACACACACACACACACACACACAAACAGGAATCCCCGTCGGCAGGCAGACCAGTCAGCAGCCGGCCGCCTGACAATCGCTCTCACTCCTGCCGACTACGCCACGTCTGTCAGCTCGGGAGCTGTCAAATTACTGTCAGATGGAGAGATGGAGGGAAAAGGAGATGGGAGGAGAGGGAAAGGGAGGGGAGAAAAGGAGAGACAGACGGGGGGGGGGGGGGGGTTGCTGATGTTGGGTTGGGAGATGTAGGGTACGTGTCTGGGGGGGAAGGTGGGGATGGGTGAGCTGTGGGGAGCTGGGATCTACCCACTGATATACATCAGTCATCCAGCGTTCAGGTTGTACACCCTCCATCTCAGCGTCGGCCCTTTCTCTCAGGCTATTCTCAGAACCACTCATCCGTCCACCCAGTTTCTCTCCATCCCTCCCTCCCTCATTCCGTCTTACGCTCTCTCACTGTCCATCATCATGTGTGCTTCACCCTATAGGTTGCTACATACACACAGCACATACAAACACAACAAGTGAACTTAACGTATGTGTTTGAGTTATGATGCATATATGACATTTCTGCATTTCTCTAACTCTAGTTGGAACATGTGTCCAGTTATCTTGGTTGCTATGACACTCTGATTCGCCTGCATGCGGATCAATTAAAACGGCCCTCTTCTCCGTTGTCCCTCTGGCCCTTTGACACAGTTCTCCCCACTGTTGACTGTTACATCCCCACCCATCCCCATCTTCAGCTCACCCTCTCATCCCACACAGGTCTTCTTCCTCTCCCTTTCATCTGCCTTTTACTTCCATCCCACTTTCTCTCCCTCATGTATCTCTCTCTCTTCCCCCTCTCCCCATCTCTTCCCCCTCACCCCCCCTCTTGCTCCATTCTATCTCTCTCTCTCTCTTTCTCTCTCTCTCTGTCTCCACATCTTCTCTCAGGCTTCTACAGCGGACCCCACATCACTTATACTCTGAGAGAGACCAAAGAGAGAGATAGAGAGAGCTAGTGAAAAAAAAAACACTGAAAACAGACACAGTAAGTGAGTGAAAGGGAGAGGGGGAGAAAGGAGAGAAGAGGAGAGGAGAGGGGGATAGTGGAGAGTAGAAAGAGGAAGGAGAGTAGAGGGCTAGAGGGGAGACAATGAGAGTGAGAAAGGAAAAGGGGGAAGAGAGGAGAGGAGAGGAGCACCAAGGAGGGATGGAGGGAGGGGGGGGGGGGGTAATGGGCAGAAAAATGAAATGACTTTGGGGGCCCTTGTGTGAAAGTGTGGCTGGAGACAGGCAATACTGCCGCAATTACGGCCACTCACACTACTCAGCGGGCCCGCCGCCGATATGGATGAAGTTTTAATTCTGAGACTGCAATAAAATGGATGCCCTAGATATTGTGTGGATACAACTCAATGCATTACAGGCTACTCTTGTTACACTCTCTATGTGAGGACAAATAGGCCTGTGTGTGTGTGTGTGTGTGTGTGTGTGTGTGTGTGTGTGTCTGCCAATCTGACTGCAGAATGACATTGAGATTTGATATTGATATAACACTCGCCCTGAGCTCTCAGCTGCTCTCTCTTTTTACAGCACATACAGCCTGTTTACTAAACCAGTACCAAGGCAGCAGCAACAGCAGCAACAACAACATCAACAACAATATCCACAACAAACAACAAAACCCAAGACATGTTTATGGAGGTAGTTTATGAGTTCACACGGAAGTAACTCACTGATTAAAAATGACTTTAAAATGAACAAAGTTCAAAGTGCAGTGTTGAAACAATAATGAAAGACTGTATATAATTTAGTAGACGGTAAATGAACACACCAGTGCTTTGGAAAGAGGTATTAGTTATATTAGTACAGGATCCATATGAGAGATACTAGTTACTGCCACAGAGAAGACCAATAGGAGTAGGCTAACAAACCTGTTGCCTTGTACAGGGTTTAACACATATGTGCTACACATATACACATATACTCTCTCTCTCTCTCTCTCTCTCTCTCTCTCTCTCTCTCTCTCTCTCTCTCTCTCCAATTCAAATTGGCTTTATTAGCATGACTTTTTGGTACAGCGTTGCCAAAGCTAGTGTTACAAATTTTCTCTCTCTCTCTCTCTCTTTCTCTCTCTTCTCTCTCTCTCTCTCTCTCTCTCTCTCTCTCTCTCTCTCTCTCTCTCTCTCTCTCTCTCTCTCTCTCTCACTCACACACACACACATACACACACACACACACACACACACACACACACACACGTATCCCAGAGGGCTCATCTCTCTTTTATCGGGCTCAGCTGGAGAATCAGAACATCTAAAAATATCAGCCAGACAGTGGCATGCTGACCTGTTTGATTGTATAAAGCAATGTTGGCATAATGGGTGTCTAGATGTTCTGCTTGTGTGTGTGCGTGTGCATGTGCGTGTGCGGGTGCGTTTGTGTGTGTGTGTGCACACATTTACATGCCTATGCATTTGTGATAATCTAAATGCATATCTTTATGAATGAGTGTGGATTCATATACACCTATAACATGATGCCTGAGTATATTTATTTCCATGTGTGTGTTTGTACCCAAACATGGTATTATATGTCTGAAACCCTCTCTCTCTCTCTCTCTCTCTCTCTCTCTCTCTCTCTCTCTCACACACACACACACACACACACACACACAGTATTATATTTTATGAAGCTGACACTGTTGAGCTGGGGGAAAGTGTTGACCCACTCCCTTTAGCCTTTGTAATGTCTGCTGCTCCAGTATGTTAATTGCAATCAGACCTGTAGGGTATTCCTCCCACTCTACCCCATCAAGCCCTCTCTATCTTCTCCCTCTTTTTCTCTTCACCTTCTTCTCTTTCTCTCTCTTCCTCCCTTGTTCTCTGTATCTTTTTCTCCCCCTCTCTCCCTTGTTCCTCTTCTGTCTGCTCTCTTAACATTCTTCTCTAACTTTAACTCTGCCCCCACACTTCTCTCTTGTCCCTGTCCCTCTCTTCTGTTACACACACACACACACACACACACACACTTACACGCAGACACAAGGACACACAGAGACAGACACAAGGACACACACACACACACACACAAGGACACACACACACAGACACTCACACACACAGACACAAGGAAACACACATACACACTTCCATAATATCAGAAATAACAGGATGTGTGAGTTTGTGTGGTGTTCATATGATTCTGTGCATGACTGACTGTGCTGTGTTGAGAGTCTGTGCTTCAATGCATGCAAATGGCACACGAGTTTGCATACATATGAACATATTCATATGAGTTTGCATACATATATGAACATATTCACATGAGTTTGTATGTGCATGTGTGCATAACGCACAAGTTGCTGCCTGTTTGTGTGCATGCTTGATTATGGGCAAACGTGAGTATGTATGAATGTATGTATGTATGTACAGTATGTATGTATGTGAGGGTGCTTGCTTGTGATCATGTGTGTACTGTATGTGTATGTGTATGTGTATGCATATGTATAGGTATATGTATTTGTATATGTGTATATGAGCAAGATTCTGTGTAATGCTATTCTGGGTTGCTGTGCAGCTGTAAGCTCCAAAAGGGCAGCCAGGGCTGACGGACAGACA
>NC_055970.1:20179765-20189765 GCF_018492685.1 Alosa sapidissima | reverse complement strand
GGAGGTCCCGCACTCGTTGCAGGGCTTCTGGTGGGAAGGCTTGCCTTTGTTGTTGCCTGTGTGACTGGCCTGCCAGTTATAGTTGGCATAATGAGTTCCAGACCATGGTGAGTTCCAGACCTTCCTGGGGCGGTGGTAGTGTAGTGGTTAAGGAGCTGGGCTAGTATGCAGTAGCCTAAAAAGTTGTGGGTTCAATTCCCAGCTTCCACCATTGTGCCTTTGAGCAAGTGTTGCCTGTGTTGCTCAGGGGAGAGTGGCCCTTGTAATATATATGTAATATAATTGACATATGTAAGTCACTATGTTGGACCAATGAGCACCATGCCTTAGCCATGCTGCAAGGATCTCTCAGGTTTCACACTGCACAACCTCTTTTCTCTGCTATCTGGTCTATGGCTACTGTGACCTGTTGTTGATAATCTGTGTAAAAACTCAACCTTCTTCTTAGAGTAGAGCTATTAGAAGCAGCAACATTGATGGCTGTGACTATAATGTTCTCCACGATACTTCAATTACATATACAATGATCCTCCCTCTTAGCAGTGTTCAATATGTCTTCCCATTAAAGGGAGTTTTGCCTTGCTATCACCCTGTGATTGCATTAAGGGGTTTAGATCTTGGGTTTTGTAAAACCCTTTAAAATATCATCTGTTGCAAATGGCACGATATAGATTTATCAATCTAAATTTAATTGAATGTTCATGTGTGTGTGCATGTGTGGAGACTTGGACTTGTGTGTGTGTGTTTGTGTTGTGTGTGTGTGTGTGTGTGTGTGTGTATGTGTGTGTGTGTGTGTGTGTGTGTGTGTGTGTGTGTGTGTGTGTGTGTGTCTGTGCTTGTGTGTGTCTGTGCTTGTGTGTGTGTGTGTCTATGGGTGTGCGTGTGTGTCATCAGGGCTCTTTGAAGTGTGTGCCATCGCTGGCAGTGGTAGCCCTCATCACAGAGACTCGTTTAAAGAGCTGCAATTAGGAACAAATGCTTCTTCATTCATCAGCTCTTTCTATCTTTTCATCTGCTCTCCCTTTATCTTATTCTCTCCCTTTCTCCATCTCTCTATCCCTTTTCTCTCTCTCCCTCTCTCTTTCTGTGTCTGTGTCTCTTTAATATCATCCTCCACTATTTCACTCTACTATCTTTCTCACTCTGTCCATCACTCTCTCCATCTCTCTCTCTCTCTCCCTCTCTCCCTTTCTCCATCTCTCCCTCTCTCCCTTTCTCCATCTCTCTCTCTCCCTCTCTCCCTTTCTCCATCTCTCTCTCTCTCCCTCTCTCCCTTTCTCCATCTCTCCCTCTCTCCCTCTCTCCCTCTCTCCCTTTCTCCATCTCTCTCTCCCTCTCTCCCTCTCTCCCTTTCTCCATCTCTCTCTCTCTCCCTCTCTCCCTTTCTCCATCTCTCCCTCTCTCCCTTTCTCCATCTCTCTCTCTCTCTCTCCCTTTCTCCACCTCTCTCTCTCTCCCTCTCTCCCTTTCTCCATCTCTCTCTCTGTCACCCCTATTTTACTCTTTACTATCTATCTCACCCTGTCCACCTGTTTCCTCTCTAAGCTGTACATTGCCTTGAAATAAAACCTAAATGAATACATGAAAACTCCCCCAGCTAAACCAGAGTCTGTAATGCTGCTGGGCTTTTTAGCTTGCTGTTGTTATGCAGAGACAGCCTTCACAATCAGCCTCAATTCAGACTCCTGATTTATTGTCATGGCTTGAGTGAAATCCAATAGTAGGAAGCTCAAATTCAATAGTTAGGAAGCTCAGACCACAGTTACTAACATCAGTCACTACCGTGTCTCTTCAGGCAGAAAGGATGGAAGTGAATGCATTGCACACCTCTGTATTTGTCTGTGTATTTTGTTGTTTGTGTGGTTGGTCTGTGATGCAATGAGGCGACCGCAGTCTGCAGTTCCATGTCCCAGTGGTCTGATCCACATTAACTTTGCCTCTTTCAGGTGACACCCTCCTGGCTATGTAACATTCCCCATCTGTTCAGAGTTAATCCCAGTAAATCATCAATGACACATACTGATCGCAGGCTGTTCATGCTCCATCTACTGAAGAAGGTCAAACAGTCGACTGGACTCACCTGGATTTATTAATATACTCTAGGAACAGAGAGCCATGATGCAAATGTCATAGCAGATATGGACTGTTAGAGTTACATGATCATCCTATTTCGTTGTTCTTGTTTCGGGTTTCTGCTGGAGTTAGAAGAGTTAGGATGTGCCATGATGCAGAAGTAACAGTCTGTCTGTCTGTCTGTCTGCCTGTCTGCCTGTCTGTCTGTCTGCCTGTCTGTTTGCCTGTCTATTTCCCATTTTCTTGTCCCTCTCCCAATTTTCTTGTTTTTGCTTTCATTCCCTATCTGTCAGTGTTTCTTTCCTCTCCTTCACACACACACACACACACACACACACACACACACACACACACACACACACACACACACACACAGCCTTTAACAGTTTTCTGGAACTGTCTGTCACACAAGAAGGAACATTGTGTGAATGGCAGACCTTACGGGCCATACAGGTGGGAGAAACCCACTGGAGACTAGAAATGATTCATGACATTGGGAGGATTTAACCAGACTGCTAAGCTCTATTCCATGGCTCTACACAATCAGTCTTGTCTAACATCTAATCTTAGTTCTTTAAGTTAAATCATCAAAATGTCATGATATCAGGGGAGAGCTTAGACGTGATGCAGGTAGAGCGGTCGGAGGATTACACACAGTTCACTTTAGTCTTGAGAGGTTGTACAAACTGACTCCTGTGATTTTGTTTACAGCTGATGAATGGATTGCTGACATTACATTCTACAGCTAGACTGTGTACAGAGGAAGGGAGATAAGACTTCTTGAAAGCAAACCAAGCGTAAGTTACGTAAACACACACACACACACACACACACACACACACACACACACACACAATCACACAGAGAGAGAGAAACCCCCCACTCTACTAATCCATAATCATGAAGTGCCATGTTTGTTGTCTATGTCTAGACTGTTCTGGTTCTCCCCCTCTCTCTCCCTCCCCTACCTCAACAAACTCCTCCCCACACCAGGTGGCCATGTGTAGATCAATGCTGAAATACACTGCAGTCCAGCCTATGCATATAACTGCCCAACACAGCGCCTCAGTCTCTCTGGCCCCAGGCGGTGTTTGAGGCCAGCGGTTCTGACAGGTCACAGTAGGTGTGCTGGTTTTCAGCTGGTCATATGGATCGTCTGTTAAAGCCAACGTTTCTCCCCTTTATCTTCCTCCCTCCATCCCTTCCTTTATCTTCCTCCCTCCATCTCTCTGTGCTCCATTCAATCTCTCCCTCTCATTCCTTCTACCCCCTCTCTCCTGTCATCTCCCTCCATCCCTGTCTTTCTCTCCTTCTCTCCCTCTGTATCACTCTCTCCCTCTCTTTCTCCCTCTCTCTCTCTCTCTCTCAGGCCGATGGTGTGGGGCTGCTAATCTGTGTCTTATCTCCTGCAGCAGCTCTGCTCTCGTCTCCTTTCCCTGCTTCTTATCTGCCATCACTGTCAATCAGCTCGCATCAGACTCACACCACCCACACACACACACGCACACACACACACACACACTCCCACTCTCTCTATCGCTCTTTTAACATTGTCTTTTTGCTCACTTTCTCTCTGTTGCTCACTTCTTTTTCGCTCCTTTTTTTTCTTCTCTCTCTCTCTGTCTCTCTAACTCAGCCTTTCCCTCATCCTCCTTTTCTCAAACTCCATTTCCCCCTCCCCTTCTTGCTCTTTCCTTACTTATCTCCCCCCCCCCTCTCTCTCTCCAACACGCTTCTTTCATCTGCCAGTCGTTCATTTCCCCTCTCTCTGCTGCCCATCTCTGCTGCCTAATTTCCCTCACTCTATTTCTCTCTCTGCTTCGCTCTCTTCTCCATCAGATGTCCCCTGCCAGTCAGTGTCCTCGCCAATATGAAGATACCACACCAACTCTAACAGGACCAGGGGACACGAAACACATATACCTATATGTTCTTTTGTGTAGTATTCCGGTGGAAGTGTGTATGTGTATGTGTGTGTATGTGTGTGTGTGTGTGTGTGTATGTGTATGTGTGTGTGTGTGTGTGTGTGAGTGTGTGTGTGTGTGTGAGTGCGTGCGTGCGTGCGTGCGTGAGTGCGTGCGTGTGTGTGAGTGATTGTGTCTGCCCCATTTTCGTCCTTCTGTTCACCTTTTCTCTCATCACCCCATCATCATCATCCTTCTTTGCTCTTCCCTGATCATGTCACCACCCTCCTCCTCCTCCTCCCCCCATCACTGCCATTCACTCTTTGTCCTCCTTTTCTGTCCAATCAGTCTCCTGTCTGTTCACCATCATAATTACTCTCTTTTCATTTACCTCTCTCTCTCCTTCTCTTTCTCTCTCTCTCTGCGCATGGACTGAGTGAGTGGGCGGAGCCGGAGCGTCTGTGAGTGAGCGTTGTGTGAGTGAGGCCGCTGTGCCTTTTCTTACCTGTTTTCTCTTTCTTACTTTTTCTGTTTTTTATTATTTTTTTCCTTTGTTGTTTGTTTGTCTTGTATGTTTTTGGGTTGGTAGGGTTAGGGGTTAGTGGAGTGCGTGTGTTTTTGTGGTTTTACCTGGGCGTCAGCTCCTGGTTTGGAGTATGGCTGCCTCAGGTAACACTAGGGGAAAGTTTGTTTGTCTCACGCGGCGGCATGGTATAAAGATATCCTCTACCGCCAGCGTAGAAGAGTGTAGCCTGGCAGTAGGTGAAATGGTTGGGCATGACAAAGTTTTGTCTGCTGCTCGTATGAATCAAGCAATCGTTTTGTTCCTTGAGTCCGTGGAGTTGGCCAACTTAGTGGTTGAACGCGGAGTAGAAATTGATGGTATTTTTAACTCCGTACTCCCTTTGTCTACCCCATCTAGGAAAGTAATCATTTCAAACATACCACCTTTCATTAGTGATGACATTCTTGTCCAGTCTCTATCCCGCTATGGCAAATTAGTTTCCCCGATCAAGAAGATCGCCATTTCCACGAAGTCTCCGCTTTTAAAGCATGTGGTATCTTTTAGGCGATATGTTTACATGGTTTTAAACAACAACACAGATGATCTTGATTTGACTTTGAATATCCAGGTCGACGATTTCAATTATGTCATATATGTCACAAGTAATCTGATGAGATGTTTTGGTTGTGGTTTGACGGGTCACCTAGTGCGTGCCTGTCCAGAAAAGTGCCCCAATACTACCGCCAATGTCAATGGTCAAAATGAGAATACTGGGGAGGGACAGTCTGCCAGTGATGAGGGGCCCACAAATGGTGGAGAGGCTGGGGTGGATGGTGATCAGTCACCAGGGGAAGGTTCTTCTAATGCCGATGCACCTGAAGTTAGACCATCAGATCAGGATGTGTCTGATGAGACAGTAAGGAACGGGGAAGAGGGGGCCGAGGCTGAAGCTCCAGAAAATAATGTTATGCATACTGATAACTCGCCGAATTCCAACGTACTAGATCTTTCGGAGGACGCTTGCGGGGAGGATAGTCAGATCATGGAAACAGAGGAAGTTCCCTTTAAAGTTCCAAAAGGTCTGAAGAGGGAAAGGGCTCGAGCTGAGTCTCATAGAAAGGTAAAAAAGAAAGATCTGGTTGTTGACGTTAATTCTACTGATGCAGAGAGCGAGGGGGAATTTTCTGATTGCAGCCTAAGGTGCAGTCTTCCCCAAAGCGGCTACACAGGGCGCGAGTACACTGTGGATGATTTAAAAACGTTTCTGAAGCAGACTAAAAATGCTAGGTGTGTTCAAGTTGATGAATACTTTCCCGATGTTGAACAGTTCATCGCTAAAACGAAGCTGTATATGGCCGAAGGTAGCTTTACTAGGCAGGAGGTCTACCGTTTGAATAAATTTCTCACAAAACTTAGAGCTCTGTTGAACGCTGATAGCCAGTCCACCCCAGCCCCTGTTAATTCCCAATGAATATGTTCTTTTTTTGCACTTTTTCCTTTATACTTATGAGTGGGTTTCAAATTGCTTCGCTTAATTTGAATGGAGCAAGAGACCGCACAAAGAGGGCGATGCTTTTTGAAACAATTAAAGAAAAAGCTATTGATGTTGTCTTTGCGCAGGAAACCCATACTGACGCAAGCAATAGCTCTGATTGGGCTTTGGAATTTGGGGGGTTATCGATCTTAAGTCATAATACCTCAACTAGTGGTGGCGTTGCTATTCTTTTTTCAGGTAGCTGTATCCCCTGTTCATATGAGGTTGATGAAATTGTTAAAGGTAGACTCTTGAGAGTCAGAGCTCAATATGAAAATACTTTTTTTGTTTTTGTGTGTGTCTATGCCCCAACGGTTGGGAGGGAGAGAATGATTTTCTTAAGTATCCTGGATGATCTGTTAAAGAATTGTGATTCTGGGGAGTGTTTACTTCTTGGTGGGGATTTCAACTGTACTGAGCTAGCTATTGATAGGAATCATGTAGAGCCTCATATGCCATCACGTAGAAGGCTCATTGAGATAATGAAGTCCCACGACCTTTCTGATTTATGGAGGAACTTTCATATAAAGCAGAAACAGTACACATGGGTCCACTCAAATAATAACATATTATCTCTGGCAAGATTAGACAGGTTCTATACCTTTAAACATCAGTTCAGTTTTTTTAGAAGCTGTCTCATCCTGCCAGTAGGTTTTTCCGATCATAGTATGGTGCTTTGTAATTTTTTTGTTAGTGCCACCAGATATAAGAGCGCATACTGGCACTTTAACACTAGTCTTTTGAATGATGGTAAGTTTAGGGATGTTTTCAAGTTTTTCTGGAAGGATTTTAGATCCACAAAGCAGTCTTTTCAGTCTGTGCAACAGTGGTGGGATTTTGGAAAGGCCCAGATAAAACAGTTGTGTCAGCAGTATACTTCCTGTGTCACAAGAGATATAGCTCGACGCATGAAATTGTTGGAAAATGAGATACTGGAGCTCCAAGGTTTAGCTGAAAGTACAGGTAATCAGTTATATATGGAAAATTTGAAAATAAAAAAGAATTGTTTGGCCAACTTGCTGGGCTTTAAAGCACAAGGAGCTCTGGTCAGGTCTCGCTTCCAGTGTGCAGATTTAATGGATGCACCTTCCAAATTCTTTTTTAATCTGGAAAAGAAAAATGGCCAAAAACGGCTTATACATGCTTTGGTTTCAGAAACTGGAGCCCTCTTATCTGACGATAAACAAATTCGTGAGAGAGCAGTTGATTTCTACAAGGTTTTGTATAGGAGTGAAATCTCCTATAAACAGGCCCTTGACAGTCCTTTTTTGACGAATCTTCCTAAGGTATCTAGAGAAGCTAATTGCGACCTTGGAAGGGTGATTACCCTGGCTGAGTTGGAAAAGGCCCTCCATGGTATGGAGTGTGGCAAGGCACCGGGGATCGATGGTCTGCCGGTTGACTTTTATAAGTCTTTCTGGACAGAAGTAGGCGCAGACCTACTGGTCGTTTTGAGGAACAGCTTGGCCAAGGGGCAGCTGCCACTCAGTTGTCGCAGAGCAGTTCTTACTCTGTTACCGAAGAAGGGAGATTTGAAGGATATCAGGTCATGGAGACCCGTGTCTGTTCTATGTGCGGAATATCGGCTGCTCTCTAAGGTTCTTGCTAATAGACTCAGTGAAGTTTTAGGGGAAGTCATTGCACCTGACCAGACCTACTGTGTGCCGGGCAGGCTTATTTGTGATAATATTTCTTTTATTAGAGACGTTTTGGAAATTGGTAAACTTTTACATTTGGACTTTGGCCTTGTTTCTGTTGATCAGGAAAAAGCTTTTGATAGAGTTGAACATAATTATTTATGGAGCGTCTTGACTGCTTTTGGCTTTAATCCTGTTTTTATAAAGAAAATTAGAGCTCTATACTGTGACAATGAAAGTATTCTGAAAATTAATGGTGACTTGTGTGCTCCTTTCAAGGTTTTTAGGGGAATTAGACAAGGATGCCCCCTCTCTGGAATGCTATACTCCTTAGCCTTTGAGCCCCTGTTGGTACAGTTAAGAGCCAAACTAAAGGGTGTAACTCTTCCTGAGTGTAACATCTCTTTGAAGCTATCAGCTTATGCGGATGATGTAGCTATTCTGATTGAAAGCCAAAGGGATGTGGACACCATGTTAAATGTTTTTACTGATTTTAATCGGTTATCATCTGCCAGAGTTAATTGGGGAAAAAGTGTGGCCCTGTTGGCTGGAAAATGGCCTGATGGCACACCGTGCCTCCCAGGTGGGTTAACCTGGTCTAGGGACGGGTTTAAATATTTGGGTGTGTTTCTTGGAGACGATAACTTTGTTCTAAGGAATTTTGAGGGGATTGTTGAGAAGGTTAAGGGCCGTCTTGGCAAGTGGAGTTTTTTAATTAAAAAATTGTCCTATAGGGGCCGTGTTCTAATAATTAACAACCTGGTGGCTTCATCCCTTTGGCACAGACTTGCATGTATAGACCCTCCAGCACATGTTTTATCTAAAATACAATCTATTCTGGTTGATTTCTTTTGGGATGGTCTACACTGGGTCCAACAAGGCGTGCTTTTTTTATCCAAGGATGAGGGTGGACAAGGATTGGTCCACCTGCAGAGTAGGGCAGCAGCCTTTCGTCTTCAGTTCATACAGAGACTTTTGGATGGACCTGTAAATTCCAGTTGGAAGGCTGTGGCTTGTGCCATCCTAAGAACTTTTGAAGGCTTGGGTCTGGATAGGACCCTCTTCTGGATGAATCCTGCCTTAATGAACTTAAACAAGCTCCCTGTGTTCTATCGCAATACGTTTAAAGTATGGGGTCTTTTGAAAGTATGGAGACCTCAGAATACAAGTTCTCTCTTTTGGCTTTTGCAAGAGCCATTGATATATGGTTCATGTTTGGATCTTACGCATGAGAAGCATTTTCCTGCTTTTAGTGGGATGTTTTGCAAAGCGCGGGTCATCACTTTGAAGGACCTCCTGCCTTTAGCTGGGCCAGGTTTTGAGAATGCTGAAGGAGTGGCCGAACACATGAAAATGAGATCCATCCGTATAGTTAACAAATTCCTCTTGGAATTGCGGTCCCACTTCACAGATGCTAGTCTAGCAATGTTGGATCAGTATGCCAGGGGTTTAGTTATGCTAAATGAATGTGATCCTGTTCCATGTTTTAGTGTGTCCTCTGGATTTTGTAATGTCTTTTTGAAGGTTGAAGATTTTGTTTTTCTGGGTCCAAATCGCGCCTCTGGAAAGGCACTTTACAATCTTTGTGTAAAATCTCTGAATAGGAGGTGTTTGGAGTCTAGAGTTGACACACCTTGGCGTGCTGTTCTACATGTAGAACAGGATGTCAAACCACACTGGAGATCCTTTTACAAGTCACCATTAATTAAAAAGGTGGGGGATTTACAATGGAGGATTTTATATGGTGCAGTTGCTGTAAATTCTTTTGTTTGTGTTTTGAACTCTGATGTGAGGCATGAGTGCCCGTTTTGCAAT
Source organism: Alosa sapidissima (assembly GCF_018492685.1). Classification (NCBI taxonomy): domain Eukaryota; kingdom Metazoa; phylum Chordata; class Actinopteri; order Clupeiformes; family Clupeidae; genus Alosa; species Alosa sapidissima. The sequence continues at coordinate 20,180,297 of NC_055970.1, read as the reverse complement.
GACAGGGAAACTGTTTTTCACGCTTTTATGCAATGCACACGCCTGATGCCTTTATTTTCCATTTTACAGAAACTGTTCACTTACTTCAATGAAAGTTTTTCAATGGAAACATTTATTTTTGGTTTTAATTATGTACAGAAGCGAAGGCACAAATGTCAATTGTTGAATTTTATCATTGGACAGGCTAAGATGTCTATATATGTTAGCAGGAGGAATAAGGTTGAGCATAACTCAAGATCTGATCTTTTAATGGTATTTGCAATCTTGGTGAGATCAAGGATTTTAATTGATTTTGGTTTCTACAAGGAAATGAGTGATCTTGAAACCTTTGAGATTATATGGTGTCAGGAAAATGCTCTGTGTATGGTTGTAGAGGATAAAGTGCAATTTAATACCTTGTTAAACGTTCCTGTGCCTGCTGTTTAACATACATAACTAGATGTGTCTTCTATTTATTTATTTATTTATTTTTTAATCATTCATCTTTGAGATGACTGTGTATGCCTTTTAGCTATTTGTAATAAAGGTTTTT
>NC_055970.1:20137161-20172361 GCF_018492685.1 Alosa sapidissima | reverse complement strand
ACACACACACTCTCTCTCTCTCCTCTGCCAAGTTGCCATATTCCAGTGGGTCACACCCTGTTTGATGAGGCATTTTAAGAACCTCAGACAGTCTGAAGCTATGCATGCAGACATGGATGTAAAAGAGGGTGGAGGAGGCAGAGACAATAGGAGAGAAGGGTGAAAAAAGGAGTGTGTGAAAGAGAGAAAAAACGTAACGCCCCTATGAGAGTGTGTGTGTGTGTGTGTGTGTGTGTGTGAGAGGGCTTTTTGGGAGTGTGTGCTGCAGACTGAGGCATTGACCCTTCTCTGGGAGTCTTCCCACTGAAATGTTGATGCAAAACCTCACACACACACACACACACACACACACACACACACACACACACACAGACACACACACACACACACCATCTGTTACACATGGCCCACACCACAGATAAGAGATAGCGACCACAAACACTCTGACCCGCCAAAACCTACAGCTAACCCACTTATGGCGTGACAGCCTCTCAAGTAGACCTCTCTCTCACACACACACACACACACACACACACACACACACACACACACACACACACACACACACACACACATGCACACACACACTAAAGTAAACACACACACACACTCACATAGGCACACACACACACAGTAAAGGACTCTTCCATACTGCGTGTGACTGACCCTCATCGCACACCCGTAGTCGTAAGCTCCCTATACCCCCAATCAATTACCCAGGAGATGAGGCGGGATCTGCAAACAACTGATTAACCGACTGCAGAGAAACCTACATCCCCGGTGTCCCCCCTGCTGCGGCAGTGTGGACCCCCCCAGGCCTGTATGGAGCTCTACATGTGGGAGATGGACCCCCCAGGCCTGTATGGAGCTCTACATGTGGGAGATAGACCCCCCAGGCCTGTATGGAGCTCTACATGTGGGAGATGGACCCCCCCAGGCCTGTATGATGCTCTACATGTGGGAGATGGACCCCCCCAGGCCTGTATGGAGCTCTACATGTGGGAGACTAAATCTGAGGTGGGGGGTGGAGAGGGAGGGGAAGGGGTGCTTCAGGGATTCAGGGGATTTTACACCTGCGGGGATCCCACCTTGCCAAATTCTACCAGAGAACAGCTAGCGTACACATGTTTCTCAGTTTTTAAAAAGCAAAGAAGCTAACCGAAGACAAAATAATCACAAGCCTGAAATAATTATAAAAAAAAATATATTTTTCTTTTATTCCTTTTTTGCATGGGCTTTAAATAAAATATTGTCAAATATTACTCACTCTCTCTCTCGCTCCCTCTCTCACAAACACACACACACACACACTCACTCTCTTATTATAACTTGTGAGCCCTTGACTCTCTTTCCTGAGTCACTGTTGGAAGTAGGAAATCTCAGTAGCTGAATGTTACATTTGATTTGGTGTTTGCCAGCTGTATGAAGGCATAGTTTGGGGGGAAGGGGGGGGGGGGTACAGGGGGCTGGGGCTGGGACTTACCCCTGGCAGCGTCTTCTGTTCATGCAGAGCACTCTGGGCCTTCAACGCGGACTCTCGGGCGCAGTAGGTTAGAAAGGCACATCCTGCAGGGGGGGATGGGGGGGGGGGGGGGGGGGTAGAGACACAGAGCAGAGATTTCAGTCAGATGAGGAGGCAGAGGTGGCAAAATATAGATGAGACTTTTCGGTTTGAGCAGAGACAGATAGTCATCACACAAAACAGTGCTTACTCACAGAGAGACACAGGAGACTAAGAGAGGAGAGAGGAGAGGGAAAAAAAACATGTCGACATCAGATTTTTGCAAGAGGAAGAGAAACAATAAAGAAGGGACTGGTTGGCTATAAGAGAAAAAGAGAGAGAGAGAGAGAGAAATAAAGAGAAACAGAGAGAGAGAAAGAGAGGAAATTGATCCAAAAGTTTGAAGAACATTTTATAAGCAACAAAACTTGATGTTCTCAGAAATATGTAAACAGCAACAACAACACAAAGATGTCTCCTATCAGGCTCTGTGGGAGAAATCACTAATCCAGGTGTACATCACAAAACAAATCAAGTAAACACACATTTATCTGAGAATAAAAACACAGACTGAGCATCCAATCCACTGCTGGCCAGACAGCGAGACTCCCGCTCAGACTTGATGTGGGCATCGGCATGGGTCAGAGCAGGGTGGCGCACTGAGACAGAGAGCAGATGTCACCGGCACAGGCCCGTCCGAGCCGGGTCGGGCCACGCAGCCCCAGAGCAGGACAGAGAGAGAGAGAGAGAGAGAGAGAGAGAGGAAGAGAGAGAGAGAGAGAGAGAGAGAGAGAGAGAGAGAGAGAGAGAGAGAGGAGAGAGAGAGAGAGAGGAAGGCCGCGAGCCCTGATCAACACGGCCTGCTTTCACTGAGGTGGCAGCTTCTGCCCGGACAGACAGCTGGCCTCATGTGTTCTGACGTGAAGCAGCACGGAGTGGAGGCAAACGGCAGGCTGGAGAATATATTAATTTTTCTCATTAATCTAATATCATTCATCTAGTTCATCTTTGTCTTTCTGTTGTGTATCAAACCACAGGCTGCCATTACAGGCCACTGCACATAACACATTCTAACATATTTTAACAAATATTTTGGAACAAAGTAACACTTTGTTTAACAATAGCTTAGCAATGCTGTAATGAATACTGGCACCATTATGTACACAGTAGCATAGCCTGCTAATAGCATACTAATTGCTGTCATAGAATATTAATAACCTGCACTATGCATCCTTATCCTGAACTTGATATATGGAACTACATAGTAGTACAATGATAAATGTGTTTTCATTCATTATGCATTATTAATATGTTTAAAATATTACAATGTAGTTTAAAGAGTTTAGCATAGGCACATTAATATACTGTGATATAAAACAACCACAGAAGCTTGCCCAGCAACTCAATGAAACCATAGGGCCATAGAAAGCCACTTGTTGCTTATTTAATAATAGAAAAGGGGCAATTTCAGCCTCCTTACTTATGTCAACCTCTTGCCATCTATATTTATGTAAACCTCTTGTCAATTTTGAAAGTCTCGCATTTGATTTAAATTACTAAAATGAACAGTGAGGGAATAACAAACACATAAACCAATCATGTCCAACGTCTGCAAGACCATTTTAAAATGTAACAGTGAAGAGGGAGGAAAAATCAATCTCCTATCAAATCTCCCAGGCCATTTGCGTAGGTGCCATGTGACTATGCATTATGAGCTCCATCTCTCTCTCTCTCTCTCTCTCTCTCTCTCTCTCTCTCTCTCTCTCTCTCTTTCTCTCTCTTTCTCTCTCTTCCTCTCGGCAGCTAACAGAAAAGTGCCAGCCTTCATTAAAGCCAGGGAGGTGTTTCTGCTTCGGCTCCGACGGGTCGGAGCTGGGTGACCCTTTTTTGGGGTGGGAGGGAATTTTTTTTCCCCCTCTCACACCATGCAGCATAATTTCCCATTACTGCTTGTCACGCCTGCTACTGAGCCCTCCCGTGGGGCTGCACCCACACACACACACACACACACACACACACACACACACACATGCATTCACACATACACTCTCTCTCCCTCTCTCTTTCTCTCACACACACAAGCACGCATACATACACACACACACACACACACACACACACACACACAAACACACACATACTCATACTCAGGTCTGAGGCCAACTCAACACATTTCAACACATTCTGTACAAAATGGCTGTACCAGGAGAATAACCATGTATTCCATATGAAGTTCTGGTTCAGGAGCTTCAGGTCAGCTTGCTGGTTATTGTCTAGTAACAGCTGTGAGGGGGTACAGCTCCATGTGAACATACTACTGCAGAGACACTAGGGTGGTTCCCTCTAGAGGTGCAGACAGGGCCAAACAGGTCAAGCGGAGTAGAGCTCTCCCCTTTGTGATTCATGTGATGACTGACGGCATTGAGTTCCACACAGAGGAAGAGGGATACAAACACACATGCACACTCTCACCCAATCACACACACACATGTACACACACACACACACACACACACACACACACACACACACACACACACACACACACACACACACACACACAGACACACACACACACACAGACACACACACACACATTGACCTGCACACACACACTTACACAGCTGAGCAGAGGACAAACACACACTGCACAACCCAGTCAGTGAGAGAGGGCTGCTTGCTCAGAGGAATTCATCCACATCAACAATTAGGGCTGCTTAGAAGCTCAAAAGGCTGTAAAAACAAACAGTCTTCTACAGAGCCGCTTAATAAATGTAAAAATTAGCTAACTGTGTGTGTGTGTGTGTGTGTGTGTTTCTTGATGTGATTTGCCCCCAGTGCATCTTTGGTATCTTTGAAATGAGTAAACAACTGTTCCATAGTGTAACACCGTTAAAAAGAAAAAGTCAACTCCATGCAAATGGCAGGCACTGAAAACCTTCCTATGACTGTCATGTATGTGTAGGCCTGGGCTCGAGAAGCAGTTCCGTTAGCGTAGGTTATTGTAATTGTCAAACAAATGACAAGAACTCCTTCATGCATCTGAACTCGTTTACAGCCCAATTACGGCTCATTAAAATGTCTGATTTTGTTTATCAAGAGAGTGCGTAGTGTCAACAGGTTTGTTGTTTGCTTGTGACACAGACGTGCTAATTGGCTGAAAGATAATCCCGCCCACCTGGGCCGACAAAGACAAATAGCAGAATTAGAGCGGTGGATTGTGGAGTGTGGCCCGGCGTCGGCACGGCGAGTCTGCTGCGGATGTCGCTGCTGTGGGTGCTGCTCAGCTCTTTGTTGGTCGTGCAGATTTCCCATCAGTCCCTCTCCAGGATGCCCCAGCAGAAGATCTCAGGATGCTAAACAGGCATGTCTCTCTCTCTCTCTCTCTCCATCTTTCTCTCTCTTCCTTTCTTTCTCCATCGCTCTCTCTCTCTATCTTTGTCTCTTTCGGACACACACCTACACACCCACTCCTACACACACACACACACACACACACACACACACACTGTGCTTCAGCTCATGATCAAAGAGGTCACCCGAGTGCTGCCCTGTATCTGTCACTCAACGTGGACCAGCTGCCAATCACTGTCACAGCATCTCTAGGCCTTCTCCGCAGCCTTGCGCGGTAAACTCTCCTGATGACTTTGGTCTAATTCTTTGGGCAAGTGACCAAGGGTCACCTTATACTGGACGGTAATCACTGCACATAGACAACCAATGCCTGGGAGCAATGCCAGGATTTTTTCAGTCATTATACCTAGAATCAAAATATTTTAGCTGTCTAGTTTTTGGTAATGCCAATGACTAGTTGTTTAGTATAAAATTCCAATGAGCTGGCATTTAAACTGACATATCAGAGCTTTTGTGGGTCATCAAGTTGGCTGCTCAAGCTATTCCTATCTCCTACACATAGGAGGTTCAGTTTTTATTTGTTCTTTTTTATCTCTGTGCAGTAAGAATAAGATGAAATTAAGCCCATGGGAAGCATGTCATCTTTTCCTCTTTGCTGAGATCCAAAGCCTCACCAGGGCCTGATAGATCACTGTTCTCAAGCAGAAGATTTGCTCTCCTACCAACTCCTCAGTGTGTCTGTGTGCAGAGTGCTGCCAGTATCACTCACACACACACACACACACACACCAGTCTGCCGGAGGATTATGTTGCAGCACCATGCGTGGAGCAGAGAGACTGATGCTAGCTGCTCTGTGCACCCCTGTGCTGCAACCCAGGACGCCCCACTCCAGTTGTTATCCGCCTGCCACTTCTTAGGGTTCTCAGCCTGCCTCACACACACACACACACACACACACACACACACACACACACACACGCCCACGCACACACACACATATGCACGCATACACAATCATTCACATACATCCATACATATACACACATACTCACGCACAGGCCTCCTGCTGACGCATACATCAATGGAAGATATCCTTGCTGTGGGATCCCACTACACAAAATAACATAGCTCTGTGGCTAGCTGCTAAACATTTAAATTAGGAGGTCTCTGAACACACACACACACACACACACATACTCTCACACTTATACTATAACTCACTAACACACAAACACACACACACACACACTGACACACACACACACATTCTTTTTCTCTCTATTCTGTGAAAAGAGATGTAGCTCAAAAGCTAATTGCACACCTACACCAGAAGTTTGCCTTTCAAACATACTGTGTGCTCAACACCTGTGAGACTCGGAATACTACAAATGAGTTGTGTTTGAAAATGACCTGATGGAAAATAATTTAATTTAACAGCATTAGGCCTACAGTGTATCAGAGCACCAGTGCAGTTGCAGTCTCTAAAGGGTTGGACAGACTTCAGAATCAAACTAAACAGGCACTTTCATAAGCACCTACATTTTTGTAATCATGCTGAGTTGTATAAAATGCACATATTCAATGTATTTAAGGCAATTGCTATATTGTACAATGGTGAAAACTGGAATAACAAGTCTTGCCTGCATGTTCTAAAACAAATTTATTTAGATGTGTCCAAAAATAAAAATAGACACAAGCCAGATGTAAAATGGTATATGCCAAGCCGCCTATGTCTATGGGCGTTTGATGTTGGTGGTGAATGGTTTGGAGATGTGTGTGCCGCTCTAAGGACAAAAACGCGAATCCTACATGATTCATGACTGCGCAGAAGCAGCGTGATGTACTCAAAAACAAATGGTTCTATCAGAGTTGCACGGTTTGAGGCAATCCTCCGTAGCAGTCGTTTCTCCATCTGAAATTACGCTGCCCGCTGAGGTCGATGTTACTTGTTGCTATGCAGCCAGATTGCCCAGGACCTGAGAGGATTTTTATTTCATAATACAATATTTTATAAGATTGTATTAGGCGAAAAATGACTGCTGTGCCTTTCACAAGTCAAGCATGAGGTTACGGCAACTGCACAACCTGGTCACTTATTTGATGAAATTACGCCTTTCCAGGTGAGTGCAATGTTCGCCTTGTCAGTTCCACTGCCACAATATGAATAGCTTCCCGTTCAAGTTCCAGTAGTTTATCACCTGATCGTGCTGTGCAGTGCCGTTACTTTCGCGATTCAAAGGCCCAACCTTCTGGACCCTATTTACTTTTGGAATAACTGATCACACATAACTCGTTATGTTTTAACAGTTATGAGTAAGCAGAAATACAATTTGTTCATGAGATAAGATGTCTGAAAAACGTACAAGTGTACACAGAATTATCGAATGACACCATATATTTGTAGAATGAATGTGCCTCAGCTGGGAAATGTTTTGGGCCGTCGACGGGAAGGCTAGTCACTCGGAGTGACAAGCGATAGGCTATGGTCTGTAAGCATTGCAGGCCTTCTTGTTCTTCTCGTAGCAAATAGCCTCTCAATACTGACATTCAGCCACACTCGCCAAGGACGGGCGTAAACACCACAAGCACTCTTGGACTATTGTTTTAATCGATCATGTTCCGGCGGGTAGCAGGGTCTATGGATCCCCGAACAGATAACTCACCGAACAGGTGGCGTGTGGAGACCTTCAGAGCACGGCGCACCGGGCTCCGGCTCGTATCTGTGTCACGATACCCTTATACCTCTCGGCACAGCGAGGTCCTCCACGGCACCGAGGACTGAAAATGTAAACCAGCTGCTTTAGTACTATACAGTGCTGCGCCGTGTCTGACAGTGGTCCCACGGGGCGACTTCTGTGCAACCTGTATCTGCGCGATTAGCGTGCGCGCTCGGCACTGCGAAACAGTTTATGAGGAACAGGCTGTTAAACGGAAGGAAAAAGGCACTTTTCCGTATCTTTGCCCTTGTGATCCCACTTCTAATTCTACACCCGACAAGCATATGGAAATACAGAATGAGTTTAACTGTCAGAATTCATAAGCTTATAGGCCCAGGTTTTGAATTATTCAAAGGTGCGGTGAAAATGTTGGCAACAACCGGTTGCTTTCCTCAGTCGGAATCAGAATACGCACACATATTAAAATGTGTTCAAAATATTTCCATACATTTGTAACAGACAGGTATTATTTGAAAACAGTAAAATCCTTATGTAACCTAGTTATTACGTTCGTCAATGTTTCAAATCAGGTCAGAAATCAGCTTTTCTCTTAACATTTACTTATTTTCATTCTCTTCATCTATCTTCCCATGACCAAATGAACATCCGTTTATTCTTTATTATCTTTTTATTTGATCATATTTTAGAGTTGTTTCATACAATCCTGACAGACAAAGGAAATATAAACAGAAAGTAAAAGAACAGCTTGCCATCTATTAACAGGTGTAATGAAAATGGCAAATGAAAACATCAACAGCGTGAATCAACCATCAGTCATCATCCCACACCCTGTATAATGTCTAAATAATGGTTTATTAGATTATTATTAGATGCTATGGCGTTAAATGACATAAAGCAAAACCTCTGAACAGGTTAAGTGCTTGTTGCTGTATACCAACAGGGAAGCATTTAAAGGCTCGTTTTATCGCAAGACCTTTATTCGGATAGAGCGCCTTTACATATTTTATATGAGAGAGAATAGTCTGAGATGAATGTTCACAGTGGGTGTTGCAGGCCTATGATAGACGTGTGTAAGACACATCTCTACTACATAAGATTATTAAATTATTTTACAATGTGTGTGAACTAAATGTAAAAGCTATCATTTTGTCAAAAGTAACACTTGTGAGGGAGATAAATGTAAAAGTCTGAGTAAAAGCACTGTAAACGATTGATGTGAAACCAGCCAACTACTTCACGATACCAGTTTTCTTTGTTGCTTCTGAAAATGAATATGTAGACACAACATTTATCTCTGTAAAAACACAGCTGTACAACAATATAATTCATCTCCTGTTGTCAAGGCTTTGCTTGTTACTGCCCGCCTTACAAGCAACAGCATGCCAAACAAGCGGAGACACAGTTATTTTCGGCTCTTAATTGAGGCTTGGACGTATGTATTAGCCTTCACAAAAGGCCAAATCAGCATTGCCCGAACGCCTCGAATCACTAACATTTGCAGCTAATTTCCTTCCTCCTGATTGCCAGGCAGCGTTATCTGCACAGTGTAATGTCTAACTACGGAGCAGTAATGGGAGTGTGGGATTTAGTGAAAGGACATCTGAAATGAGGCACACATCACAGCATATTGCCCGACATATTCTTGCCAACACATAGTAGCCTACTGCGTGGCTCACACCTCCTCGCCTTGCGCCACATGATCTTCTGTGTAAACACACGCAGGCACACAAAAAGCCATTTTGGTCAGTGACACACGTGGATTTGGGGTAGAAAAACGAGCATGTATTGCCCCCACCCCCTTACACACACACACGCATGTACACACTCACACACACCGAGAGACATACATACACACACACACACGCACAGCCTGTCCTGGAGCGTTACGTTTATTTAGAAAGCAGTCTGCTGGAGCTACTTCTACTCGCCTTGTAAAACGTGCACAAATAACCACATATATTACTTGTATGCCCTTTGCAAATCAGGCAGACGCGTCAGCAGTAAAAGCGAACAGAAACCAACCTTTATGCATTCCTGTAAATCTGTCTTTCAGTACGGTGAGTTCGTATATCTTGCCGAATTCCTCAAACAGCGGTTTCAGGTCTTTCTCCTCAAGGTTTCTGGGGATCTGGCCAATGAAGAGCTTGATGGCGTCGTGGTCCTTCATGGGAATGGTGTTCTGTCCGATTGTAAGCCCGTTCATTCTGCCGGCGCTGGTCGTAGTGCTGAATCCATTCTCTTGCTGCACTCCGTTTGCTGTGACTGTAGCCATCTTTCTTCAATGGACCAGCGGCTTCAAGCTTGCTCTCTCTCTCTCTCTCTCACTCGCTCCCACTCTCTCCCTCGCTCTCACGCTCGCTCGCGCTCTCTCACTTCCCCTCTCCCTCTCCGCGGTTCCCTCGCACCACTCACGCTCTCCCTTTTCTGTTCTCCCTCAAACCAACTGCACACTCCTCCTCTCCCTTCCTGCCTGCCTTCCTTCCTTTATTTTACTCTCCTCTTTTGCACACAGTCCTTCGCCTGACTGTGCCCCCCTCTAAACCAGTGTTTTCTCTGTCTTGTGATTAAGCCTTATTTATGTTTTGTGTGTTTTCATCCCTCGTCCCGTTCTCAGTCTGTTTCTTTTCTCCCCGTGTCAGCTGCCACTCTGCCTTCGTGACGTCAACTCATAGGCTCTTGACTAGACCCTCGGCTAATTTGCATAATAAGCCCTGCTTAGCCAATGAGAGAATAGGACGACCGAGGGCCCGCGGGGTGGAGTGCGAATCCAAACATTTGTGTAAAGGGAAAGCTCGGGACATTTAAGAAGCAGAAAAAGCAAACTCGCCTCGGCGCTTGTCACATATTACGCTCTTAAACATACTAAGGTGCAAATCAATAACAAAAATATTGTGAATCAGACAAAGAATGTCATTACCATGTTCAGAAAACAATACCACCTTTGTTAATCCTCTATAACAATGCACTGGTTTTTAAAACAAATGAAAATGATATCATAATGAAAGGATTTAAAACAATAGTTACCATATGTTTATCACACTATATTACCTCCTTATATTACATTTTGTTTTGAAGTTGAAGGCTGGTTTCATCCATTTAGAGGGCTTTAGTAGCCATTGTAAGACTCGTAGAGGGACCACTCGGACTTGTTGCTGTCCATGGTGCTGAATTCTCCGTATGTTAGAGTGAGCTATTTGTGTGGTGTTGTGTGGATATGTTTGTATAGCTGTGTGTGTGGGTATGTTGTGTGTGTGTTGTGTGTGTGTGTGTGTGTGTGTGTGTGTGTGTGTGTGTGTGTGTGTGTGTGTGTGTGTGTGTGTGTGTGTGATTTGACAAAAAAAACTATAACACTCTGTGAGCATCTCTGACATCAGACAAACATGGAAACGAGCATATCTCTGCCACATCGTCCACCGGCCACCCTCAGCCCATCAGCGGCTCATTTTACAGGCAGCGATGTAGAGGACAGCACCACTGTCCAAACGCCACAGTGATTTTAATCACCACAAAGCGGTCAGAGCAGCGGCAGCCAGCCCTTTACTCTGATTTGTGAGGATGTCATCGGAGATGTGCAGGACGTCACTCAGGGGGATTGGTGTTCCGCTGCCACGTCTGTGTATGCAGGCGTCTCTGCGGCCAGAAGCCGTCGTAGTTTGCTAATTGTTTCTTCCCCATCATCAACAGAAGCTGTGGCGGCTGCGGTGTGCGCTGTGCACATCTGTTTAGCGTATACAGATTACAGAAGCAGAGCAGAAGAGAGCAAGAGCAGTGCAGAGTGAGGGAATCATCACAGAAGAAAGGGCGGCTGAAGTTGATAGGAGGAAGAGAGAGGCTTTTGCTCTAAAAACCTGCAGGAAACATCTTGCACGGCATTCGTCACTGATGATGTTTCTTTATTCGTTTGCTATTTAGTCACATCTCTGTAGAGATTTTTTTCACACAAGAATAAAAGATCCTGCAGAGTTTCTGTACCGAGACAGGCACAAAAACACGGCGGGCTTCCTTGTCAATACTATCAAGGCCATTCATTTCCATAATGGCATAACTAATTTCTGCCCGAGTTGTCACTTATTGGTTTTGTGATTTCTCCCCCCCTCCTGCCTCTTTGTTTCAGCTCAGCAGGGAAGTTTCGCCTGCACAGCTGCGGAAGAATTCCAAAAAAGGGACGAGGGGGAAAAAAGGAATGAATAGGAGCCTTTGGTGGAAATACAGGTACTCCACATTCCCTCTCCCTCTACCTCTTCCTCTCCCTCTTCCTCATCCTCTTCCTCCCACTGTTGCTTGTTGTTTCAGACGCAGGGAGGAGTGTGCCGACCTGAGGAGGCAGCGTGGAGGAGCTGTGGGGCTCAGCACCTGCGCAGCAGCAGGGGAGGGGGAATCACGCAGAGTGAGGAGACGTGGAGCTCAGCGCCTGACTGAAACAAGGTGTTGCCCAACATGTGCCCTGGATGGAGGCGCTTTGAGCCGGAATTGACAGAGAGCCTTTAGGAGAGAAAGGGAGAGAGAGAAAGCCAGCCTGGGAGAAGGGAGGATGAGTCAGGAGGCATGGAGCTGAACATGCTGTGGTGGGCCTGTTTTTGGAGAAGCTGACTGAGATGAGAAGAGTCTTCAGGAGAGAGAGAAAGAGTGTGTGTGTGTGTGAGAGAGAGAGAGTGTGTGTGTGTGTGTGTGTGTGTATGTGTGTGTGTATGAGAGAGAAAGTGCATGTGTGTGTGTGAGTGAGAGAGAGAGAGAGAAAGAGAGGAGGAAAAGGAGGAATCAGGCAGAATTTTCAGGGGATGGAGCTGACGGAGAGATGTACGTACTGGGGTGGAGCAGTTTTTTTCAAAAGCTAACTGAGAAGAGCCTTCAGAAAAGACAGAGAGCAACAATGACAGCACAGCATGTGTGAGAATATACTAGTGCACTTTTAGGAAGGGTGGAGGGAAGAACATGAGAGAATGATTAAGTGAAGAATGAAAGAAGAAATGTGGGAGTGAGAGAATATGAGGGATAGAAGAGCAGAGCTACAGTACTTGAGTACAATTTTGAGGGATCTGTACTTTACTTGAGTATCATTTTTGACTTTACTCAAGTACATTTGAGAGGCAAATATTGTACTCTTTACTCCACTACATTTCTATCCATAACCGTGAGTACCCGTTACTTCTAAAAAAAAGGAAAAAAAGAAAAATCTCAGAAACCCTCAATTTGTTGTTTCCCTCTCAAATGTGATTGGATTGTGCAGGCGCCACTGATTGGGACAGCCTATCAGCAATCACCTTCAGCTTTCCGCCAAAGTCAACTCCATGGTCAGATTTAGATAAGAGATGAAACCATGGACGAAACAATGGATGAATACGCAGCAGGTCCATCCCGGGAATGTGCCAATCCGTGACCCCACCTCGCCAGACTATTTCAATTTTCTGAACAAGTGTTCTTCAAGTGTTTCAATTACAAAATAGTATTTTGTATTTGAAATACGTATTTGAAATACATGTACATATTAGAAATACTGCCCATCCCTGGCAACATGGTAAAAATATGAAAATGACTTGATTTTACTTTCAATTCCTTTTACATTCTCCAAGGTATTAACATAAAAAAAATTCATAACTCCATGTAATACATTTCTGTACAGAAATGTAAGCACTGTGGCAGTAGTAAATGTAGGCTCCTCTTGTAGGCTACTCTTACTTTTACTTGTACTTGAGTAAAATTTAGCAAAGGGTACCTGTACTTTTACTCAAGTAATGAAGCTGTGTACTCTGTCCGCCTCTGTAGAAGAGATAGAAAGAATAGTAAAGATAAAATAAAGATAAAAAAGGGGAGTCAAGAGAGGAAAGGAGAATGAAGGAACGACTGAGAGAGAGAGAGAGAGAGAGAGAGAGAGAGAGAGAGAGAGAGAGGCACAGAGTATAAGGCAGAGAGAACGGCTACTGAGAATAGAGGGAATAACAGAGTAAAGAGAGAGAGGGAGCTAGAGAGAAAGGGGGGGCGGGGCTGGAGGGAGAGAACGAGAGAGGGAGATGGAGGGAGAGAGATATATTCACTGAGAGAGAAAGAGAATGTTTCTCAGAAGAGATACCGGGATGCAGTGAATCCCAAACTCAGCCAGCCAGGTCTTTTCTTCTTCTTCTTTTCCTGTTCTCCTCCTGGTCCTGCTCACCGTGTGCCGCTGGGGGAGCGAGGGAGCGAGTGAGGGAGTGAGGGAGTGAGGGGTCTCAGGAGGCTCTCGCCAGCGCGCGTCTCAGCTGTGGCCCTGCGCTCACAGAGGCACAGCTGAAGGGGAGCAGCCGAAGCCTTCACACAGACGTGGGGAAGCAGCAGGAGAGAGGATAGAGGCCGGGGCTGGCGCCTTGAAGTCTTCAGCCGTCTGTCCTAAGTGGAGAATTGTGTTTGAAGAGAGAGAGAGAGAGATAGAGAGAGAGAGAGAGAGAGAGAGAGAGAGAGAGAGAGAGAGAGAGAGAGAGAGAGAGAAAGCAAGAGAGGGGTGAAAGAGGAGGGGGCAGTGTTCTTTGTTGTGTTTTGCCACACACATACAGACAGGCGTGTACACGTATACAAATGGATAATTGAACATACTGTACTTATTGACACACACACACACACACAAACACACACACAACACACACCCACGTGCAATGTCACACAAGCGCAGACACCATATGGGTACACATGAAGAATGTTTTGTTTATCTGCAACACAGACAAACACACGCACAGAGAGAGAGAGTAGAGAAGAGAAGAGAAGAGCTCTCTCTCAGAAGCAATCATTTGCTTTCAAATCTTGCCCGCTTCAAAAAAAAAAAAAAAACTAATTTTTTCCCCCTCATACCCTCACACAATAGGAGTAACAGGAGTGATTGTTCGTCCAGCCCTGGTGATGTTGGCGGATTTGGAGGTTTGTTCATTTTCCCTTTTCTAAAGCTGAATTACCTCTCTCTGATGAGGGACTTTTATCTGTTTAAGGCCGGCATCCTCCCTCGCCGGGGCCCCTTCTGCCGAATGCCAAGCAGGCTGCCCGCTAGCTAGCGCTGGGTGGGTCTAGTGCGGCGTATATATAAAACTTTCACGGCATGAAAGAAAAAGCCAGGCGCTGAATAAACGAAAGACAAACAAGCGAGAGGTCACCCAGACCAGTGTGAGTCATCTGCTTCCTGGCCGCTAATGAGTCCTACAGTTTTGTCGGTTGCTGCTGTACCCTTGGTGGCCACTGCCAGCACCAGTTCCTTTTTTTTTTTTTTTTTTTTTTTTTTTCATTTTCATTATTTATTTAGCGGTTTATTTATATATTTATGTGTAACCTACCCATTATTCATGGAGAGCATGCTGCGGCGCGCGTGAGACAATGAGAGTGATTTTTTATTTTTTATGCTCTTAAATGTGAAATGCAACTCTTGGCAGAGGGGTTATGTAAAGCGGAAGAAAGTCTTGGCCACTCACATTTTGCTCGACATGGCCAGATATCTCACACGTCGCTGAGCATTTGTTTATGCAGATAGCAGACTCTGTCTTGGAGTCGAATAATTAAAAAATAATTACACAAATTAAATGGCAGGTGAGGCTGGGAATAAACTGGAGCAGGCCTGAATAGAGGCGAGTGAAATCATTAGTCATTCAAATGTGAAATGAAAGTAGCGAGTCACTTCTTAATTAGTGCACTGCAGAAACTCCAGAGCCTCAGACCATGCATGTATATGCAAATGCCTGATCTTTATTCATCCTTTATAATCATCACCACACTGTGTGTATGTGTGTGTGAGTTTCACGGCTAACGCTATTGGTTACATTCACAGCTCAATCAATAACTCAATTGTGATTTCGCTGCCATGTTCACTAGGGGTTCGGAGAGTGTTTACGTTATGGCACAGAGGCAGAGAAGGGGGAGGTTAGATTAGTCCCACATCTCACTGCTTCTCGCTGGCAAATACAAAACAAACAAGTTGGGCTTTATCTTAGTTCAGAGGATGAGATGCAGAGAGATGTGCGAGTCCTCATAAACATTAACACCAATGTAGTCCTTCAGACGTGTCAACAGGCAGTTGTCATGCCCATGTATAAGACATGCACACACACACACACACACACACACACACACACACATACACACACACACATATGTGACCTTGAGGTCTCATTGAGTTTTTAATCAGCAGAGGCATCATAGTGTAATAGGTAAAGAGGAATGGGGAATGGGGAGTCGTATCTCTCACATTCTCACACCCATGCCTCTCTATTCACATTGCCTACATACACTTCTACAGATATCTACCGTATTTTCCGGACTATAAGTCGCACTTTTTTTCATAGTTTGACTGGTCCTGCGACTCAGGTGCAACACATATATATTTATATATATGTTTTTTTTCCTCTTCATGACACATTTTTTGACTGGTGCGACTTATACTCCGGTGCGACTTATAGTCCGGAAAATACGGTATATGCAGCTTTACCATTCTCATAGTTTCTATAATCAGTGTAACAGTGTTATTAGGTTATTAGTGTAACCCTGATATTAACATATGGACTCACTACACACTGAATACACCCTGCAATGGTATGTACTCATGAGAATTACATTACAACTGTATGACTATAAGTATTAATTACATTGTTCCATGTGGACAAGAGATATGCATGTGAGTGTAATGGTTTTGGCATAGACACAGTGACTGGGGCCCAGCAAAAGGAACTGTGTGGCATTGTTGTATGTAATCTGGAGTGTCATTTTTGTATGGGATTGTGGGATGGGGTTGCCATGTTGCCGTGTGGTGTTTTCATCTATGATTGCCATGTGGCATTGTGATGCACTGTTACCATGTGGTATTGTGGTGTGTTGTTGCCAGTTGGTGTGGTGTTGCGTTGCGGTGTGGCATTGCTGGGGGCTGTTACCGTGGTGTTGCAGAGTGGCGCCCGGGACCCGGTGGTGGATGAGTCACAACCAGCCTCAACCGGCTCACTTCAGCGCGAGAGCCCACACAGCTAATCCACAAGCTGTTCCACCACACATGGTAGCTTTCACAGCAGAGATCCTGAGAAGCACAACAGTTTTTGTTCTCATTGTCCTCTATCATGGTTTTTATTTTCATCTTACATCTCTCTCAATCTCTTGCTAACACACACTCTCACACACATTATCACACTATGCATACTTTACATTTGAATATTTAAACATTTAGTCAGAGAGTTCTATTTTTGTTCATGCCAGTCACAATCGAACTGTCATTTACACTACACAATTACATACAATTACACACACACACCTCTTACTGTTTGCAGTGTCTTTACTGTCTGTACTGTTTAACTTGCCACTTAATCATATATTGTTATATCTGACTTGTCCTGCATAAGATTTATTATTTTAATATCCTATTTCATATTCTATTTTATTCTTATTTTCTAAGACTTTCATTGTTGATATTGATTTTGTAAGTACGCTCTTATGTCCATCCTTGGTTGATGCACTCAGGCACTTTTTCTGAATGAAACAGCTGAGTTAAGTTTGTGGTTTATTTGTTGGCATTTTATTGAGATGAGGATTACTCCAAGAATGAATTGTTCTTACCGTGTAGTGTTAATTTTGTCACCTATTTTTAATTTAGTCTTAGTCTTGTGACGAAATGTCCTTTTTAGTCTGTCATATTTAGTCATTCAAATATCATTTTTGTTAGTCTAGTTTTAGTCAAAAGAAAACTAAAGGTATCTTAGTCTTAGTCAGTTTTAGTCAACACATTTTAGTCTTTAAGACAAATTATTTCTGATTACCATTTGAGTCAAATAGTGTTTCAGACATCTCAATTTTCCAACAACATTGTGTGTCCACAGGGCTACTCGTCTGTTATAATTACTCATTCTGATTTTTTGTCAGTCAGTATGTTTACATGCAAAGGTAAGTCGAGCTACAGTTATAGCTCGGCTGGGATTTGACCATAGACAGTAAAAGATTTGACTGGACCACTGTCATATTCGTAGACCAGTGTTTCTCAAAGTGTGGTCCGGGGATCACTGGTGGTCTGGATAGTCTTAGTCAGTGTTTCAGGACATTACTGCCGTCTTGTCATCGTCTCGTCTTAGTCATGAAAAAAGGTCGTTGACGAACATATTTCCTCTCGTCTCGTCTGACGAAATTAACACTATTACCGTGCAGTATAGAGGTGCGTAGTTATCCAGGTAATATTCCAAAATAAAGTTGCGCTTGTTGTGGTCAAAAACCATATGACTGCATACCTGCGTACCTGACCCGAGAGCACAAACCCCACACTTTATTAAGCCCTAGTGGAACAGGTGCTGCAGTCACCTGTCTGAAGTGGATGTGTCCTTATGCACCTTCATACTGCTCAGATATGAGAAATGTTAAACTAAATCTTAATATATTCTTAGTTTTATGCAAACAGAAATGCAAAAGAAATATTTCAATATTTCATATTTATATAATACATAACACATTCTGGCTCAAACAAATTCTCAAGTATATTACAACAAACCTGAAACTTGAAATGTTTGTAAAAGTTATTTCACCTTCACACAAACAGCATGGGTGTTTTCTTTCTCTCTCTCTCTCTCTCTCTTTTTCTTTCTTTCTTTCTTTCCTTTTTCAGTTATTTTCTCCAACCTCACAGCACCTCAGGATTGCCCGACACCAAAAGCACATTTAAAGACTTGTTAAACATTTGTTGCCTCCACCACCACCCACCCGTCCCTCCAGCCAGCCAGACCCCCCCACCACCACCACCACCCCCACTCACTCCCTGCCGTCTGGCTTCTCTGCACCCCTATAAATAAGCCGGGGCTGCTTGAGTGGATCTGCGAGGGTGGGGGCCTGGGGAGAGGAGCTGGGGCATATAAAATACATGGAAATCCATGCGTCAGTGCGCCTGCACCACAGCACAGCAGACAAGGAAGACAGGGTTGGTCGATCGCCGAGCCCTCAGGTTAACAAGCACCAGCTCCGCGCGTGCACACACACACACACACACACACACACACACACACACACACACACATATCCTACACAAACACACTCCTCTTCGTCTTCTTCTCATAGCATCAGGGCTGCTTCAACTTCTCCAACTTTTTTTTAACAGCCGGAGAACGTTACTTTTCATTTCACACCCCTTCAAGGGATTTCATTGCGTGGAATGTTGAGAGAGAGAGAGAGAGAGATGGAGAGAGAGAAAGAGATGGAGTGAAAGAGAGAGGGCTTGAGGTGGGGGGTGATTTATTGTAAGTTTGTAACCTCGGGGAAAACACAAACTGATATCTCAACTCCTCATCACTCCTTAGCTTATCAATTGTTCATGCCTTGTTTATTTCTTTTTTCCCATTCCCTTTATAATCCCTTTCATTAAAAGTATTTAACACAAAATTATGTGATTTGTTGTCATTCAATTTACATAAGGAGTGGCAGAGAGGAAAGACCAAAAGAAAACAAACAAAAAAAACACAAAATAAATCTGTGAGCATGAGAGCGTAAATATCAATCCCCTTAATGGCACCGCGCTGGAATGCGTAATGTGCTCTCTGGGTTTTCATCAAACATAACAGTGGTGTGAATTAGAAGTCATGCATGCGTCTTTGTGTTGGCTTGGGCCCAGGCTCTGTGTTCTGTCTGGTTCTGATGGGCTGTGTGTCCCAGGTGTTTATTGATGAGTGGGTACCATGGACACTTTCACGTGTGTGTGTTTGTGTGTGTGTGTGTGCATAAGATGCCATCAGAGCCTCGCCACTACAGGGACCTGTGTGGCTCCACTCAGTGATGTTTTGTATGTACTGATTTGTTTTCATTCTATACACTAATGCAACAGTGTGACACAGTTTCCATTTGCTTATCAGTAGTGGATGCCATTGTGTTCCCTCATGGCTGTTCCGTACTCACAGCATTTTATTATGGGCTTTTTCTTTCCCTCGTGGAGGAATTCAAATTGCTCTGTGTGTTTGTGAACAGAGTGAGAACTGTTGTCATGAAGGTACAAATTCATTTTAATGAACCATCATCACTGAACAAACTGCTAGCTATCTGTTGAAATACTGTGTTCACAATGAGGAAAAGAAATACTCTTCAGTTTCGGATTGAAATTAGGATTAGGAGTGTGATTATTTAGCTCAGTTGGCTAACACTTACTGTGACCCCAATACTAATATTACTGAGGGGCCCAGAAGTATTGTCTCATAGGGCCCAAATTATCTAGCAGCGCCCCTGGTTTCAAGTAGCACAATATAGTTATTTTACCTTAAAATAACGGTTTCAAACTCATTTTGATGCTACACTGACTTACAGTGCGATGTGTGTTGGTAAAGCCTGGTGTTGCATTATGTGGTTGGATCCTGGTATTGCATAATGTGGCGGGTTGGAGCCTGACTTTTTTGTTAGTTTTTGAGTTATCCTCTACGCACTAAATGGGTATCCAGTATATTTAAGAAGGGAATTCCTTTATTGTTCCTTTAATGTTCTGAATGTTACTGGGAAATTGTGAATGGTTAATCTGTTGATTTGTCTATTAGGATTATTTGATAGAGTGTTTCAGAGAGTTTGGTTGTTGTCACTGTGTGTGTGTGTGTGTGTAAATTGTAGGGATCTACCTGTGATCCCCAGGTAGCTTGTCTCTATCCAGACACTATCAGGGCTAATGTTTGGTCTGGTGAGCTCGCAGAAGCTCTCCTGCAAGTTAATCAATTCTGAGCCATCTGTTTCCTCAAGCGCACTCTCTCTATTCCTACAGAGCACCCCTAACCAACCCCATCACCACCCCACCTGATCCCACCACCCTTGCCCCCATCCCTACGTCTAATTAACTTTGCTCTCTCACTCACTTTTACTCTTTCTCCTTTCTTCACTTTCTCCTTTTGCTACTGCTTTTCTTTTCTTTACTGTCCCTCTGGTAGGTATCTCTCATTACTTCTCTCTCTCTCTCTCTCTCTCTCTTTTCTTTTCTCTCTTACCCTGTATTCATTCCTCTCTCTGTCTTTTCAGCTTCCCTTCTCCTAAAACAAAAACACACAGTCTCTCTCACTCTCCCTTGTATACACACATTCACATACACACAAAGACTCTCTTTCTTGCTCAGAATCTTCATCTCCTCTTTTGCCTTGTGTTTTGGCTTCTCGTCACCCTTTTTAACAAGAGGCACTTTTAATCTTCTGTCTCTCTCTCACACACACACCCTGACAGACACACACACAGAGACAGACACACAGACACAGAAACACACAGACACAGACGCACTCACACAGACACACACACACACACACACAAAGACACATTGAGTGAGAGAATGTGTGATCTTAAAAAAAAAGATGGAGACAGACCCATTTATGGCAAAGTTCCATAAAGCATCAGGGCTGTAATTGTGTGAGTTGCTAGCAGACCGTAAGAGACTCACACAGGAAGCAGCGCGAGGAAGGATGGGATAGGTAGGTAGGTGAGGTGCTTCCAGGTGTCAAAAAAGACGAACAGCAGCTGTTGTTTCCTGCTTCGTGCGCAGGATTGTGACAGATGCGTCCACGGCTGCATGTGTCAGCATTCCACGCCACACTGACGGGCACTCCAATGTTTGCCGATGATGTTATTAATTACTGTGGAAGCGTGAAGGGTACTTAACACTTTGATAGAGAGAGAGGGAGAGAGTAGACTCTCGTGAGGCAGTGGTGTTCCATGCTTAATGCTCACTCTCTTCATCTAGGGACAGTATGTGCGAGACAGACGAGACAGAGACAATAGAAAATAGAGATGTTTGCTATGTAGTGATGTGACACGAGAAGCAAACTGAGTGACAGAGTGAGACATCGAGCATGCATACTTTAATCCCCTCCATCAGATAAATGTGTCAGGAATTTTTTGTGCAATGTATTTTTGTAGTTTTATCCTTCCTTTACTCTTTTCATCCTTCAGATTTTTAAAAATTAAAAACAGAAAAGAGAACGGCAAAAAAATGCAAAGAAAAGGGGAAGGGGGTGGAGCTATACATGCATCTAACACTAATTGGTTTGCGAGAGTCTCTCATCTTATCACAAAAAGCCTATCAACATAAGCAGCTTTTCAAGCCTGTCTGTGCATCTCAAAGACTTGGCCACACAGCTCTCCATCATCCCAGTCAGATAGCAGCTACTTTAAACACCAAGCCCACCCATTAAACATTCATCTGGACAAGCAAACCGCAGCTAGCAGGGTCGCGCCAAAAAAAGGAAATAAATATTTTAATATACTAATCGTCCTTTGAGCACTGTGTAAACAATTAAAGATGGATGCGCTTTGGCCAGAGGTGGCATGGGGAGACTTAATGAGTTAGCTGGTGGTGTGTGTGTGTGTGTGTGAGAGAGAGAGAGTGTGTGTGTGTGTGAGAGAGAGAGTGTGT
Organism: Alosa sapidissima; assembly: GCF_018492685.1. Lineage (NCBI taxonomy): Eukaryota > Metazoa > Chordata > Actinopteri > Clupeiformes > Clupeidae > Alosa > Alosa sapidissima. Next base: position 20,150,495 of record NC_055970.1, on the reverse strand, counting down.
GTGTGCATGTGTGCATGCATGTTCAATTTTGTGTGTGTGTGTGTGTGTGTATGTGTGTGTGTCTGCGTGAGGCACTCATTTACACGGGAGCCAAGTTTACTGGCCGCCATGTTGATGCATTCAGCAGTCCGTCTGCATTACAGCAGCCTTGGAGAGAAAATAGTGGCCGACTGGCATTTAATTTCTCATGTGCATGGTGGGGGTGGGTGGGTAGGGTGGTGGGGATTATGTGTCTGAGTGTGTGTTTTTGTATGTCAGGGGACTGTGTGTGTGTGTGTGCGTGTGTGCATGCATGTTCAATTTTGTGTGTGTGTGTGTGTGTGTGCATGTGCGTGTGCGTGTGTGTGTGTTGGTGAATGGTACCTGAATAAGACAGCAAAGATATTCATTCCTTGACTTTGGGTAATGAAGGCCGCTGGAGCCCAGGGCAGCGGGGGAGCTCTGTGCTGCGCTCTGCATAGCGCTCTCTACTCGTCTGACCTGTTGGCCATCCGCAGGGGATTCTCATCACGGACGGGCGCCATCAGCAGAGCCCACAGTAACTTGCAGCTGCCCGTCAGAGTCCGTCTCGCCATCTCAGTAATTTATGATGGGGAAATGGAGTGTGTGTGGGTGTGTGTGAAAGGGGGCTGGGGGGGGGGGGGGGGTTGAGTGTTCAGAGATGAGGGCCAGACGGAGATGGGTAGGGAGGCAGGCATGGGGGTGGGGAGGTGGTTCGGGTGAGTGGGTTGGGGGATGGGGGTGTGTTGGGAGAGGAGGTGGGCAGGCTTTGGCCCCGGGGGGGATTCTTGGATCGTGCCCGCCGTAGCTTTCAAAGCGTGGTGACACAGGTGCCTGGCAAAATGTGTTGCCCCCCCCCCCCCCCCCCCCCCACTCCACACCCCTCACCACACCCCTACCCCCTCCATCAAACACACCCACACGGGCGCATGTACAGTATGCATACACACAGCCCTCCCTGTTTCAGCCATCTTCTCAGTGCCTATCCCTCCCCAGCCCACCCCAACATCCCCACACACCCCCAGAATTAATATTTCAATTCTGCACAAATTGGATTTGTGGAATGTAGAAGAGAGTGAGAGAGAGAGAGAGAGAGAGAGAGGTGAAGGAGGGGGAGCGATGGGAGGGGTAAATGTGGCCTTTGAGAGAGAAAGAGAGGAGAAGGGGAGAGAGAAGGGAGGGACGGAGGAAGAGTGAGCGGAATGAGAGAAAGCTAGTTGGAGGGAGGAAGAGAGAGAGAGCGCAGAGGGAGAACGGGGGGGTGGGGTGGTAGGGAAGGTCGAAAAGTGAGAGGAGAGAGAGAGAGAGAGAGAGAGAGAAAAGAGATAGAGATGGAATCTAAAGCACCAGGGAAGGTGTTTCACGGTTGTAAAGTGGCCATCCATAGGGCTACATCTTTGATTGCCACTGTTCTGGGGACTAAAGTGGACACCCTTCACAGAGAGGCTTCAACAGCCTAAAGGAGAGAGAGAGAGAGAGAGAGAGAGGACAGCAAGAGAGGGATAGAGAGAGAGAGAAAGAGAGAGAGAGAGGACAGCGAGAGAGGGAGAGAGAGAGAGAGAGAGAGAGGACAGCGAGAGAGGGAGGGAGAGAGAGAGAGAAGGACAAAGAGAGAAGATGAGATTAGACATGAGGGGCAAGTGAGCCAGGGAGAGAGGAGAGAGTGTAAGATTCAAAGAGGGAGAGGGAAGCAGTACCACACAGACCGACAGACAAAGACCAGAGGACAAAGGGACATGGAAATCAAAGACTCCCTGAACGAAAGAGAGAAAGAGGCGCAGATAAAGATATGAGATATACAGAGGGTACCCGTTAGTGTGTGGGTGTGTGTGTGCATGCGTGTGTGTGTGTGTGCCAGTGCAACTCCGACTGTGCTACGCCAACAAATTATCTGGCATACCAATTACAGATGTGGAAAGCAAAGCATTGCTATTATTGGATAGTATGGTGGTTAACACTATCAGTACTCATGGATGACATGCATGACACTGTCATGCCAAACTAATACAGACAGTGTATTTCACTTCACAGACAGTGTTAGATACCTCTTGATTGTATAGTAGTTCCAACCCTGATCTGGTATATCTGATATCCAATACCTAAGGTGTGTTCAAATTTGCAAACATAGGCAAGCGTTTCTGTTTGCCTTGAGTTTTTGGCGAACGCTTGCAAACACTAGCAAAATACTCTGAGGAGGTAGTTCTCTGCAAACATACAGTTGGAGCTGGACGTGAACTGGACAACGTTTTACCGTTATAATGGAATGTTTACATCAAATCGTTCAAACTGTTCAGAGAAAACATGTTCGCCAGGAACGTTCGCCACTGTTTGCCAATTATGAACGCACCTCTGATCTGGAGTCTGTCCCTGGCGTGGTGTCTGTCTGTCCCTTATCCAGTGTAGATCCTGCAGGGTCATTCCATGTCAGTTCAACCAGGGCCCACGCACTTAGGTCTCAAAAAAGTCTGAAAAAATTACCAGGTGTACCTATGTTACTCAGGAGACACACTGTAAAATTGCTTTTATGTAAGATCAATACTTTCCAAGATACAGCCAGTTTTACGGGGGGAGGGGGGTGTCGATTTTGTTCGGCCTCTTTTTTTTTGTCAAAGTTCACAAGCCCATAGCGCAAGAACTAAACCATGTACAGTAGGAGGCTCACATTTTACATGCTCGTACATAAATAGGAATTGTATGTAGCAAAATCATCACATTTGGTCTGGATGATCTTGCATGGTCATAGTTGTCCCTCAAAGTTGATCAACATTTTATTGTAGTTTTTGGCTGGGCTCTGTTTAGGCCTTCAGAAGACATATTTGTACTCAACATAGGCTCTTAATTTATTTTCCTTAATAAGATAAGTAGAAACACGCAATGAACAAAAATAAATTCCTTCTGTCGGTCTGAACAGCAGACCTCACACGTCTGAAAAATCATTTTGGATCTCATCTCATTTTTTTTTTTATATTTGTTTCTTTATTCTCCATGATCCCTTCTTTTTAAAAACACCAATTTGACCTGTCTTATGCAAATCCTTCTTTTTTATTTCCCACCCTGAACATGGGCAAAATGCACTATTGAGATCAATATGTTTTGTATAGAGTAACCACAGGTGGCACTAAAATCGCTGAATCACTGAAATTGAAAAGGATATCCCCACCCATGCTCAGGTACTCTCAGATGATCACGTCAAAGCAAAATTTGCCTTTGGTTATATACTCTTTACATCAAAGCTATACAAAACAGATAGATAGATAGATAGATAGATAGATAGATAGATAGATACTTTATTGATCCCCATGGGGAAATCTCAATGGTGCATTTTGTGTTGTTTTGTATAGCATTGATGTAAAAAGTAAATAACCAAATTTTGCTCTGACGTGATCACCTGAGAGTACCTGAGCATGGGTGGGGATATCCTATGTTGAGTACAAATATGTCTTCTGAAGGCCTAAACAGAGCCCAGCCAAAAACTCCAATAAAATTTTGATCAACTTTGAGGGACAGCTATGAACATGCAGGATCATCCAGACCAAACGTGACAATTTTGCTACATACTATTCCTATTTATGTACCAGCATGTAAAAAAAAGGCCAAATAAAAGGCCACCCCCTCCACCTGTAAAACTGTCTGTATCTTGGAAAGTATTGATCTTACATAAAAGTAATTTTACAGTGTCTCTCCTGGGTAACATACACCTGGCAATTTTTTCTGAATTTTTTGAGACCTACAGTAAGTGCGTGGGCCCTGCAGCCATGTGTTCAGTTCAGGGACAGACGTCAGTTCCGGTCCAGTTCGGTCCATCACTGTCTGGCAAGGCTGCCCTAAATCATCTGGCCCCGGCTCTGCACCTGTATTGAGACTCTCATTCAGACAAACCTCAGAGCCAATTCCCATGTGGCCCTCTGGCAGCCTGTACATCCAGTCCCTGTGCACTGGGTAATGGTAACCATGACAACAGCAGTCAATAGCGGGCAGAGCTGATTAGAACTATGCAAAGGTGCAACTCTGAGCAACAAGCTTCATAGATGAGAGCTGTATTAGATGGCTAGCCAATAGTATGTTAAGAGTGCCGTGCATGGCAGTAGCCTACATCTGAAATACCATTAGCCTCTTTTGTGCCTCTTCTAATCTAGGTGATCTAACATTTGGTCTTGTATTTAAACATACTTCAAATCCCTCACTCATCTATACAGTGTTTGAGTCTGAACATTTATGATTCTTGTACCTTTTACGAAACGCTATTCACTGTAAGAAAATGTGTGTGTGTGTGTGTGTGTGTGTGTGTATGTGTGCCCCCAACTGTGCACTCAAAATAATGTATATTTGTGATGGTTCAAGTATCAGGAAGCATGAGGATTTTTATTTCTATTTTTTTGCAACTGTCTCTGAAAATGCTGTTTCAGTCTACAATGAGGAAGCGACTCTGTCTAAGAACTCATGAGTCTGAGTTCCCCGTCTGATGGCCACATCAGAAACGGTGCTCAAGCAGCGCAGGGGAAATGGCCGTAAAGAGCCGATGGGTAAAAACAGAGCCGGTCTGTCAGAGGCAGTCACAGTCAGACGAGGGAGACGACGGACAAGGCACGGAGAGGAGAGGCCACTCTGACTGACCATCAGTGCACTCAACAGAATTCATTCAATCAGGAGACACCAAACAGCCTAAAGCTAAAAGAGAGAGGAGGGGGGGGGGGCAGGGAGAGGAATCGAGAAAGAGAGAGAGAGGGGTGAGGAGGGAAAGGATAGAGAGATGAAATGAAGAAAGTGGGCAAGGAGTTATTGCGAGAGATAGAGAAGAGGAAGAATGTGCATGTGTTGTGAAGAAAGACGAGAGAAAAGTCTGCTACTGAGGAGGAGAACACTACTGAAATCAGGTTGAATTAAATGTTAGAGGTGAAAAACATGGACCGAAGGAGGATAGGAAATGGAAAGATCACAGGGTGAAAAATTAACAAACGCACGCACAGTCGCACACACACACACACACACACACACACACACACAGACACACACACACACTCACTCACTCATAGGAGGAGGAGGTGGAGCCCACTGGAGGACAATCTCAGGCTGAGCTGTTTTGGGGAGCTGGGGTCAAGGCCGGGTCAGAGCATGGCCCCTGGGCTGGTTTAAAATATGAAGTCTGTCATGTAATCCCATTAGACACACAGCACCTCTTTGTTTGATCCGTTCCCCCGTGTGTGTGTGTGTGTGTGTGTGTGTGTGTGTGTGTGTGTGTGTGTGTGTGTAAGAGAGAAAGAAAGAGAAAGAAAGAGAAAGAGTGTTTGTGCCTGTGTTTACTTCATGCATATGTGGGTAAGTGTGTGTGTGTGTGAGGGAGAGGGAGAGAGAGAGAGAGAGAGAGTATGTGTGTGAAAGGGAGTGTATGTGTGTGAATATGTGAGTGCACAGGCCTGTGTCTTCTCGCCTGTCTTATCATCTATCCATCCATCCACACTCTCTGGGGCAAAGCAGACTGACACACACACACACACACACACACCCACACACACACACACAGGGACAGAGCGACTGAGAAAGGATGAGAACAGAATAAGTGGTGGAGTAGAGGAGCAGCAGCGCCACAGTGAAAGGGGGTAAGGAGCGATTGGTGTGTGTGTGTGTGTGTGTGTGTGTGTGTGTGTGTGTGTGTGTGTGTGTGTGTTGGGGAGGGAGGGGGAGTAAAGGGGCAGTTTGAAGCACACCCTGTCACAATCCATTTCACGTCTGTGCAGCCCATATTAGATGCATTGTCACAATAATTACATTTCTGGGTATTAATTGACGACTTGTAATGGAAATAGGAGCTGTCGGGAAATGTATCAAAGTACAACAACAGTAATGGCGAAGGCAATAACAAAACAAATATCATGTGGACAAATGATGGGGGAATTAGATGTGATTGATGAGCAGGGCTGCATCAGCCACACATCATCTGCTTGAGATTATGTTGCTCTGTGTGTGCGTGTATGTGTGTGTGTGTGTGTGTGTGTGTGTATATGTGTGTGTGTTTGCGTGCGCATCTGTTGTGGGAGTTATGTCACCGTGTGTCAAGACAAACCATGTGACAGCAGAAACATTTGAGTGGCTTGTTTATGCTGATGTTCAGACCCCTGAGTGTGTGTGTCACGCAATGATTGTGTACATTTGTCTGTTTGCATGTGGGCAGCTCTCTCAGCTCTAGGGAGGGGGGAGAATTACAGAGGCTAACACAGCAGAGATGAAGAATGGCTAATCCATGCCCGAATTGAATTACCCTGCAATAATACTTATTTCTGTAATGCAAACAAGAGACGGTCGGAGAGAGACTTAGCCCAATTCATCAGCAGCGTTCCCCCCTCACTTGCCAGTGTGTACACACAAGCACTTCTGTGAGGGAACAATGCTCAAGTGCTATGAGCTTAAAATCCAATCAGGTCCATGTTATTAAATCTCATATTGCTGTAAAAAACTGGTAGTTCCTCATGGCTCTCACAGCCTTACATGGCTGTGCATTCCTCTAAACAAACACATGCATCTTAACAGCAGACACAATAAACACATGCATCTCAACAGCAGACGCAATAAACACATGCTTAACAGCAGACACAATAAACACCAAAGATTCTAGAGATCTGAGTAGACACAATACAATTTTGCTGTTGTAGGATTCTGTATAACTTTGTATACTGCCTGTTAAAGCAACACCAAAGAGTTTTTTGTACCTTAAAATAATGTTTCTAAAATCGTTTCAGTCGTTCATCAACTTGTAACAGGGTGAACGGCACTTCTGCATTTGCTTCGCGGCCCTCTACCGGCTATAACTGCACTAAGTAAATTTGCCAGATCGGGTAGCGGATCTGTAGTTCAATGGAATGAGACATAAGAAACTACAAATTTGACTTGCATCTGATGTCGCAATACATCGTAGGCTACTTTTTTTTAATAAATCGTGCAACATATTCTACCTTCTGTGTGGACATCGTTATTTGCAAAGCCGGCGCTGGATAAACAAATAGCATGCGTGCGACAGAGGGAAAGGTCTTTGGTGTTGCTTTAAATATGAGAATCACAACCATCTTTGCAGTTATTTTAGCCTGGAGCACTGCTGTTGTAAACTTCAATTCTCAAATCAGTTTGTCAGTCATTCACTCACTCATTCATTTAGGATGACCTGTTTCCTCTAATTCACCTTTCCTATATCCATGTATTCATTTAATCAACATTATTTTCCATCTCTTGTTCAATGTATTTGTTTATTCATTACTATGTCTTACTACAATTCACATTAACTCACTGAACCTGGGTTAAAAATACTTTTTAGTCAAAGTAATAAAATACAGAATTTTAAAAAAAAAAAACACTCTTAAATTCCTTGGCTGTCATACCATATGGCCTTGACTCTTGGCTACCATATTGTGGTATCTACTGTATCTCAGCAAAGTCTAAGCCTCTACGGCACTGACCAGTGGCCTTCTGTTGAAAACACTACTTGAAATAAAATGGCCTTGTTGAAATTAATGAAATAACTGCTGAGGTTCCACAGTGTTTATGTTTTCATATAGCCCAGAATACCAACTCCGGTAATAAATCTGCCCTTCGGTGTATATGTGGGAGAAGATGATTATACTAAGTGTGACTGAATAGGGATTCAAATCTGTCAGTACAATGGTGTTCTTGTCATGATCCATCATCAAGGGTGTATTTTGCCGCCATCCTTCGCCTGAATCTCAAGACGTCTACTCTCAAAACAAAATGGCAAAGTCAATCTGGCCCCCTAAGAGTACATAAAGTTATGATGGGCCCTGGGACCCAGTCCCCTCTGAGGTCCTCCTCTGCCTTCCGCAGCGAGACCACCCTTAAAACCTCACGCCTCATCATCCCGCACCAGCTGGGTGTCGCCTCAGGAGTGATGTCACAGCGCTCACACCAAACTCACGCCTCATCGTCCTGCGTCGTCTGGAGGGATGTCACATCGCTCGCACCCAACTCACGGCTCATCAGCCCGCGCCGCCCAATTTCACCCTCAGGAGTGATGTCACAGCGCTAACATGACACCAGCCTCGCGCCTCATCATCGTGCACCACCTGGAGTGATGTCACAGCACTTGTCCCAAACTCACGCCTCATAATCCTGACCCTTGGGAATGATGTCAGTGTTCACACACCAAATTCATGCCTATCACATCATGTCACACTCCCTCTCGGTCACCTCGTGGCTTAGCACAGCTGACCATTGAAAACCCCACAAAAAAAAAAGTCACGCTGCTGACAGAGCTCATTACAGCAACACACCCAGAAATACATACAAATGCAGACAGAGAGACTCTTAAAAGCCTTCATTTGAAATCCATTGACAGTCAAAGCTTTTGGCCCATCACCAGTTAACAAAAAGTCTCTTAGTATCATTAATGGATGGCGGCCTTCCCAGAGGAGAGACACATTTTCAGTTTTTACAGCGGGGAGAGTAAGTATTGAACACTTCAACATTTTTTTTTCAGTAAGTACTGTACACTTCCAGTGAGGTTATTTGCATGAAATTTTCACCAGACATTAGTATTAACTTAGGTAATCTACACAAATAAAACAATCCAAACATTAATGTCCATAAGTAGAGTTATAAAGTGGAATGACACAGGACAAAAATATTGAACACGCTAAGAAAAAGCAGTACACCAAGGGCCAATCTCAATTCTCTGTTTTACCCCTTCCCCCTTCGATATTTTACAATAATATCCAAATGGTCATTACATCAGAAGCAATCGCTACCTGTAATAGCCTATGCGATGAGTCGGCAGCAATAGGCCTATGCAGCATTCATATCAGACGAGTGGTAAAAAAGTTCATTGAATTTAGCTGATGTTGGACTTTACATTTCTGACATGTTATGCTGCCAATTCGCAGGGTATATCAGACATGGAAATATGTAAAATGCGAGACATTCGCACAAATAATGATGTGCTGTTAACATTCACAAAACAGCGATTTTTGAAAACTTCCTCATGAAGAACAGGACCTTCAATATATGGTCACAAGATTGAATGCAACATAAAACAATTACCATTTTAATTTTATAATCCTTATTAATGCCAACATTTCATGTCAATGAATATCTCGGTGTGCTTGTTTTTCCGGTGTGAGCGGTGTATGTTGGGTATTTCTCTTACCCCTCGGTTTCAAGTAAGCTCCCGATCTTACTTGGTTTTAAGGGGTATCTACCCCTTGCCCTTATCCCTACCCCTCGATCGAAATGAGAATTGAGATAGCCCTTCGTCTCATGTGCAAAACTAAGGGGAAGGGGAAGGTGTAAAATAGAGAATTGAGATTGGCCCCAAGGCAAGGAAGGAAGGAAAAGAACGAGCTGGAATCTATAAATAGTTAGAGAGTAATCCCTTCTATCTGTGCAAATGAATATAAGCTGGGTAAGTACATATTGATGGGCTATAAAAAGGTTTTCATTACCAAGGTGTCACACAACAAACATTTCATGATGGGTAAAAGCAAAGAGCTCTTCCTGGACCTTCACAACTTTACTGTATTGTTGTAAAACATATCAAAGGAAATGGTTAGATGCGTTTCAAAACGTCAGAATCTTCCAGTAAGCAGCATTGGGGCCATTATCTGCAAGTGAAAGAAACGTCACTGCCTCATCAACTGGCTATGCACAGGATCTCCTCGCAAGATTTCTGACCAGGAAGTCAGAAGGATAGTCAGAAGAGTAGCCCAAGAACCAAGGACCACTTGGAGAAAGTTCCAGACAGACTTGGAGGCAGCAGGTACAATTATTACAGAGTAAATCATAGGCAATGCACTCCACCCCCGTGGCCTCTATGCTCACTCCACATGACTCCATTGCTGAGGAAAAACATGTCGAAGCTCGTTTAAAGTTTGCTACACAACATTTGGACAAGCCTATGAAATACTGAGAGAATGTACTGTAGTCTGATCAGACAAGAACAAAATTGAACCTTTCGGTTCATACTACACACCATGTTTGGAGAAGAAATGGCATACATCACCCTAAAAATACCATAACAGCCAAGGCCTTAACTACCACAGAGGACACCTTTCATTTATTAAGTGAAAATAGCCAACAAGACAATTATCCTTGCCTCAACGCACCATCACGTGACACACATTTGCATACCTCTCACATGTCAAAATGAAAGTAGAGTCGACTCTCTGTTTCCTCTCGCCGCCGTCTCTGGTTAAACTGAACTAGCTTACGTAATTTAGCAGGCAGTAGACATTAGTTTAACGGGCGGCACATATATCAGACCTGACGCTATCAATGTTTATTTACAACAATGGCATAATCAGATAGTAAAGTGTTTATTTCTTGTGTCAAATTTACAAATCTAAGCAAAATAATGTCACAGAAATCACATTTCAACAGATTACCGATGTCATCCACCATCTTTGTTTACTTTTCACATATGCTCCCTGTCACAGGGTGAAAAGGAGCATAAAGTTTGCATTGATGCTGCCTTCAAATACGACCGTTATTCGGGAAATCTAAGATATATCTTAGAAGGCAGCAAAATTGTTTTTTTCGGGTTTTTTTCGGTTTCGCACTTGCTGCCTCGCTCCCCAGTTAGATATCTTAAAAGGCAGCAGTTTTTACCGTTTCAAACAGAGCCATAGGATGTGTCCGAAATGGGAAAAAATGCTGCCTTTTAAGATATCTTAGGGGAGTGAGGCATCGAGGCATGTCCGAATCAAATATTTCTGTGAGATGCTGCCTTCTAAGATACCTTCATTTTACTGAATTTTGAAGGCAGTGTAGATGTATCCTTCATGCTGCCTTCAACGCCAAAAATTCTATTTAATTGTGAGCAGCTATTGCTGAAGTCGAATGTTACGTTATTCTGCTTTCTGGTATCCTGATAATGGTGTTCTGTGTTACTATCTTGCTAGGCTGTCCGAAAAAGTAGCTGGTACCTTGATGCCTGCTATGGCAAGTGACTTGTTAGAGAGCTGGAGGCAGCGAAACAGCAGACAGGTGCCTTCCGTTTCGGACAGACCCATAAACTTATATAGCCTACCCACAAATCCACTGTCCAAAATAAATAGCCTAAATTTGACACCTTGTCAATTTCTGCTACAACCAAGATAACGTTAGGAAAGCTAGCAGAAGTTGAGCAGACAAAGAGAAGGAGGGTAGATGTTGTGGAAAAACCACTGTAGCCGTCCAATAAAATCACCAATTAGCACTCTGAATTAGCACAAATAGCACTCTGGAAAAACCCGATCCAAGAAAACACGCTTAGACTCAAGAGAGCTGCCTTTAACTACAAAGTTTAATTCACAAATACTGACAATGGACAAAGTCTGACAAAGTCTGACCAAGTACCACTAAGCACTGCAGCAGTGTGAATCAAGGTATCTGCAGATAACCTGTTCCCATGAGAAGGTGCGCACGATCTGAAGTTTGAGTTATGATGCTACTTCTTTTATATGATACACGATATCAGGGCCTACTATTTTCCATACATCACATGTCCAATCAGAGCTCAGGGTTCTCCCCTTTGACAGGTGATTGACATGCTGACGAGCCAATCAGAGCCCTAGTCAAGAAGTCAATTAATTATCAATTATTATTAATTATCAAATTATTGGTGGAATTTCTTACTACATAGGAAAAATACATTAAATAATGTATGACTTCATCTGGTCTCAGTTTCAGGTTTTGTCGATTAATCGGTCATAGGCTTGGGGTTCTTGACACCTTCCCAAGTGCTTATGGGTTGATCAGGTCATTAGTCCTATCAAATGTGTTTTAAGTGCACCTTCCACCATTACAGTAATCGTGTCAATTCTTTGTTATTGGGACGCTTTCTTAAGTGCATCTTTATTACTTTTATGTGTCTACGTATTGGTTTCTAACTGTCCAGAAGTATCAGATAATGCTTGGTGTGCGTGCAAAGAGAGAGATGTCGTAATGGGCAAGTCCCTCTATACAGGTGAGCGCATAAACTTAGCGGAATAGGGCAACGAATTTCTACTGCAGAGTGGTACATAGGCCTTTTCAATGGAAATTTACCACATAGGATGAATGCGAAAAGCTAATGTTTAAAGACAAAAAAGATGCAATAGGGCCATCAATGAGATGCTTACCTGTAGGCTAATGAAAATATTAAGCTGAAATTCAGTGGAGATGTAGCTAGCTACCATGAAATGAAAATTAGGCTATATTAATGTTATGGGATGGATAATTAACACCTTTTGTCAAATTATATCTATTATTGGTTATTTAGACTTGTGTAGAAAGAGAAGAAAAGGAAATCATAGGTGAAGGGCCCTCCCAAGTGAGTGAGAGTCAAGATGTGACACTCACTGTGTCAAAAGGTATTCTCTGCAGCCTATGACCCTGCAATTTATAAATGCAACATTCACTACTCTGATGAGAAGCAGAGCGTTCCTAATAACAGATGAAGTAAGCCCCTGGCCCCATGACCTCAATATTTGAATCCTGGCTATGGCCTTGATAACAACAGTGAGGTTTGGAGGTGGAGGCATCATTGTGTTTGGCTGTTTTTCATCTCATGGTACTGGCAGACTTCATACAGTTGAAGAAATGATGAATGGAGTCTTTTTTTTCTGGGAGAATCTTGCCATCCATCAGGTTGATGAGGATGAGACATGGCTAGACCTTTCAGCAGGACAATGATCCAAAGCATTCAGCAAAGGAAACTCAATTGGTTTCAGAGAAAGGAATTCAAGGCCCTGACTTAAATCCAATTGAACAGTTCTGGAAGTTAACTAAAGATCAGTATTCACAAGAGGGACCCCTGCAATCTTCAAGATTTAAAGACTATCTGTTTACAAGAATGGGCCAAAATCACACCTGAATACTGCGACTGATTAGTTTTGTCATACAGAAAATGTCTTGAAGCTGTCATTACAAATAAAGGCTTTTCAGTAGGTGCGTTCAATATTCAAAATATTCCATTTTTTTCCAGTGTTATTCTACTTTATTACACATAATTCTACTTATGGACTTTAATGTTTGGATTTTTTTATATGGGTAGATTACCAGAGTTAATACTAATGTCTGGTGAAAATGTTATGCAAATAGCCTCAGTGGAAATATACTCACTGAATTTTTTTTTTGACGCATTCAATACTTATTTCCCCCGCTGTAGGTGAATATAATAGTAAAAAGCATTGGCAAAACTACCACCACTCACCCTCATTCTTCTCAGCTAGCACTGACTCCACTGACAATTATGGCCAGCGAGAGAGAGAGAGAAAGAGGAGAGGGTGGACGGGTAGAGGAGGACATCTACGCCATGATGGAGTGACCACACAGGCAGCAGAGAAAGAAAAGGCACAGGTGGCGTATCAGAGTGGCAC
>NC_055970.1:20119661-20132161 GCF_018492685.1 Alosa sapidissima | reverse complement strand
GTCGGTAGGTAAGGGGAGGGGGGGTTGGGCTCAGGTAGAGACATGCTGGTTACCCAGAGGGCCGAACGGCGAAGCACGGATCTGTCTCTTCCTCCCCTGACTCTCCCACAGCCTGCACCTCCCTCCAACTCCTGCTCACACAAGATAAGAGAGAGAGGGATGGAGATGGAAAGACAGAGACTAGAAAAGAAAGACTGGTATATATATATATATACATACATACATACATATAAAGATAGAGAGAGAGCGAGAGAGAAAGAGAGGAGAGGAGAGGAGAGGAAGTGTTTTCTCCACTGGTTCTTTCTTTATAAGATAGATGAGGCATAGCCAACTCTGTTTAATTAGACTCAAGCGTGAGCGGACTCCTGGGCCTCTCAGTCGATCATGGGCCCTCAGGAGAGAGAGAGGGGAAAAAACAACCATCTCCGGAGAGAAAAAACAGAGGGAGAGAGAGAGGAGAGGAAATATAGGAGAGAGGAGGGAGAGAGAGGTGGGGAGAAAAGAGTTGGGAAGATGAGAGGAGAAGACACAGAGAAAGAGAAAGACAGGATAGAGAGAAGAGAGAAAGTGGGAAAAGGAGAGAAAATAAAAGTAAAGGAGTAAAGAGAGGACAGGAGAGAAGAGAAGTGCATAAGAAACAGATTGAAAAGAAGAGGAGTGGAAAGTAGAGGAATGAGAAGGTAGAGAAGCTGCCAAGCCAAGCTGGCAGGGATGAAGTTCTGTGCCGAGCGCCTATCATCACGCCTGCTTGTCAAAGCAATGCTACCTCATGGGGCTTCTCTGCGTCTCTGGCTCTCTCTCTCTTTCTCTATCTCTCTGTTTCTCTTTCTCTATCTCTCTGTTTCTCTCTCTCTCTCTCTCTAGTTTGCCCTCTCTCGTCACCACTCTCTCTTTCTCTCTCTCTCCCTCTGTCTCTAGCTCTAACACCCTCTCTTGTCTCTTGTTCTTTCTCACACTCTCTCTCTAAATGTTTTGTGTTCCATGTCATTTGTTTTGCTCACTGCAGCGTTTTTCTAGGTTGTTGAGACGCAAGGAGACAGTCTGGGTTGGGGGGAGGATGAGGTAAATGTTTGGGGAGAGGAGTTAGCGAGTTAGCACTAGCGGGAGAGTGTCTCTCTGAAGCAAGCCTGGCAGAGGCAGCTGGAGTGACAGGGGTGGCTTTGAAGGCTCCACAACAGGGGAGGGAGAGCGTGTGTGTATGTGTGTGAGGGTGTGTGTGAGGGTGTGTGTGTGTGTGTGTGTGTGTGTGTGAGTGTAAGCAAGCACTGTGTGTGTGTGTGTGCATGTGTGTGTGTGTGTGTGAGTGTGTGAGTGTAAGCGTGCACTGTGTGTGTGTGTGTGTGTGCATGTGTGTGTGTGTGTGTGTGAGTGTGTGTGAGTGTGTGAGTGTAAGCGTGCACTGTGTGTGTGTGTGTGTGTGTGTGTGTGCATGTGTGTGAGTGTGTGTGTGAGTGTAAATGTGCATTGTGTGTGTGTGTGTGCATGTGTGTGTGTGAGTGTGTGTGAGTGTGTGTGAGTGTGTGAGTGTAAGCGTGCACTGTGTGTGTGTGTGTGTGTGTGTGTGTGCATGTGTGTGTGCATGTGTGTGAGTGTAAATGTGCATTGTGTGTGTGTGTGTGTTTGTGAAGTGGGGGGTTGGTTGCTGGTTGTTGGGCATGCCTGACTCTGTGCAGAGCCATGTGGGGAGAGGCACGCCGGGCGTCTTTGAAGGCACCCCAGCAGGGAGGCGTGAAACAGGGGGAGGGCAGAGAAGAGAGAGAGAGAGAGATATAACCAGGGCGTGTGTGTGTGTGTGTGTGTGTGTGTGTGTGTGTGTGTGTGTGTGTGTGTGTGTGTGTGTGTGTGTGTGTGTGTGTGTGTGTGTGTGTGTGTTAGAGGGAATGGCGTAGGGAGCGAACAGAGAGAAGGTGAAAGAGATGTACAGCCTAAAAGTAAGGAGAAGAGACAGTGAGATAGCATGTGTAAAAGAAAGAGTGATGGGTGGGATAGAGAGAGAGAGAGAGAGAGAGAGAGAGGGAGAGAGAGAGGGAGAGAGATGACAGACAGTCAGAGTGAGGCATAAACAGAGGATGGAGAGCAACTGAAAGAGATGAAAAGAGAGAAAGGGGGTTGGGTGGTAGGAGAGAGAAGATGAGAGAGAGGATCTGATCTGGGGGGGAGGGCTAGAAAAGAGAGGGAGAGGGGTTAAGAGAGAGAGAGAGAGAGAGAGAGAGAGAGTGTGTGTGTGTGTGTGTGCGTGCGTGCTTGTGTGCGTGAATCAGAAAGCGAAAAGCTGAGAGAGACAGAGAGAGTTTGTGAGATGCTAAGAGAGCTGTAAACTGCCAGAGGACAAGAGAGCAGAGAGAGATAGAGTTGCAAGAGAAGAGGA
The DNA here is from genome assembly GCF_018492685.1 of Alosa sapidissima. Lineage (NCBI taxonomy): Eukaryota > Metazoa > Chordata > Actinopteri > Clupeiformes > Clupeidae > Alosa > Alosa sapidissima. Next base: position 20,129,793 of record NC_055970.1, on the reverse strand, counting down.
GAGAAGAGAAGAGGAGAGAAGAGAAGAGGAGAGAAGAGAAGAGGAGAGGAAAGAAGAAAAGGGAAGAGAAGACAAATGGGAGAAAGGGAGAGAAGGGAAGAGCAGCATGGAGCAGAGAGAAGAGAAGAGAGGAGGACTGGGTTGAGCTGTGTTTTGCTGGGTTGGGTACCAATGGAGACAGACAGGCAGCTCTTCCCTTCACACATCTCTGTTCAAAGGCGCCATCAAAGTGTGGCAGAAATGTCAGAGCTGCAGGGAGGGGAGCAGCCTCTGAATGTCACTGCCTCGCAGGTCAACACACACTGCAGCCTGCCACCCCAAGCACAGAGAGAGAGGGAGGGGAGGAGGAATGATAGAGAAGAGAGAGAGAGAGAGGGAATGACAGAGGGGTGGAGGAGGGGAGGAGAGGAGAGTTATGGAGCGGAGGAGCAGAGAGGAGTAGAGATGAGAGGGGGAATGAAAAGGCAATGGATGAATGGAGTGAAGGGAGAAGGAGGGAGAGAGAATAGAGTGAGAAAGAGAGGAAAGAATTGGGATTGGGGGAGGGAATGAGATGGTGAGGAGAAAAAAAGGAAAAATGAAAGAAGACAGACATTTAATGTAAAAGAAAAGTTGTACTACAATCAAAGACCTCATAAAAGTACCTTTGCCACAAATGTATTTAAAACCAGAGAAGAAATCAGCTGCACCAGTGGAATGGATAAAGAGTAAGAGGAAAAAAGAGAAAGAGAGTGGGTGTGGTTGAATGATAGACAGAGCGAGAGAGAGAGATGAGGGTGTGGTTGAAAGATAGAAAGAGAGAGAGAGAGAGAGATGAGGGAGGAGAGTGATGGCAGGAGACTGAGCTGGAAGGGCAATGATGGGGAAATGTGATGTGAGAAAGGAGAGAGAGAGAAGCACGGATGAGAAGAAAAGACAGAAAGAAAGGGCAGAGGAAGAAAAAAAGAGTCTGATAAAACAGTGAAGGATGAAAAACGGAGATCTGCATGTGCTAGATAGTTGTGAGAAGAGGGAGAGTCGGAGGAGAAAAGAGGGAGGAAAGAATCCAATCACAGCAGTCTGAAGAAATAGATGAATTGGGAGAGAAGGGGAAGCAGAGAGGTGGAAAACTGGGACATAATTGTGACCGAGAGAGAGAGAGAGGGAGAGAGAGAAGGGGGGAGGAGGAGGGAAAACAGCAGGAGTAGATAAATGGGGGTGAAAGAGAGAGAGAAAGAGAGAGAGAAAGGGAGAGGTAGGGAAGGAGAGGAGGAAATGAGTGTGATAGAAACATGCGACTGAGAAGCAGGGGAAAGTTACAGACGCAGCGGGGAACGTTTAGTTCTAAATGACATTTCTGGTGTAGCAGCGGCTCTGCATGAGGGAGAGGAAGGATCGGAAGAGAGGAACGCTTTAGCAGGATGGCAGCTTCCCTTGAGGGGGGGGGGGGCATACAGGTATACAGACACAGTTGGGGAAGGTTTGGAGAGATCAAGGCCCTGCGTCTGCTGCACGCAAGCCACCACACACCAACAACAAACAAACTGTGTGCTAAGCTGTATGCTAAAACGCACAGAGCAAACCGGAGCACAACACGACAGGAATCCGCCATCCATCCCCTACTCTTTTCTCTCTTCCTCTGTACCTCTCTATCAGCCTCTCTCTCTCTCTGTCACACTTTCCCCTGTCTTTCTCTCTTTCTCTCCTTCTCTTCTTGTTCAATCCTTGACATGAGATGTCTGTCAGATTAGGATGAAGTAATTGAATTTCTTGACACGAAGAGGGAGCACAGAGCATGTTCTCCCCAGGATTCTCAGGTAACAGGCGTGTGGTTGGCTGGATGAGGGGGAGGTGGGGGGTAGGTGGTGGGGGGTGGATTTGGCTGGCGGTACAGGAGGGGATGGGGCAGGCAAGTCGGCAGGAGAGAATGATGGCAGCTTGGATTGACTCACAGGGCTTTATTTGGAAACTAGTTCACTGGCACACACATCAGAACAGTGTGCTCACCGGAGAAACACACACACACACACACACACACACACACATACACACATACACACATGCTGAGCCTGTCAACGTGATAGACAGAGAGGGGCAGAAAGACAGTGAAGGGGGGATGTATATGGAGAGGGGGAAGTGATCATGACAGACTATGGAGAGAGAAAAGGGAGATGGAATGAAAGAGATGGAGGAGAGAGAGAGAGAGAGTACACTCTGGAGAGACAACATGGGCATGACAGACAGAAACACACAGGAGACAGTAGACAGCAATGAACGGATACAAACACGCACATGCACAGGCAAATGCACATGCACACACACACACACACACACACACACACACACACACACACACACACACACACACACACACACACACACACACACACACACACACACATACTAAAGAGGGAAGCAGAGGGATGCAGAGGGAAATGGTGAACAAGAAGATGGCCATGAACAGATTCAAGCAACACACTCACAGACACACACAAACATACATACACACATTGTGGAAAAGATCGGGTGTTCTTTTTCTTTCTCACCTCCGTGTTCTCCGAGGTCTACTACGCACCTCCCTGAACTATGAAACACCGTTTATTCATTCATTCATTCATTCATTCACTGATATGCGCAAATAGCGCGCTGGTCGCGTCTCCCCTTCGCATACATACACACTCGCATACATACACACCCGCACACACACAATGTTACTGATTAAAACTTCTGTGTTCCATCTCCCCGTTTGCTACAATGTAGGATCCCATTGCAGTGAAACCATGTGCATAGTTGTGCTGTTCTGTAACATACATACTCACTTACTGATACCGACACTTGCTTTCACTGTTGCGTTTCTCCCGCCGTCTTCCGCATTTGTGATTGTCAAACAAGAGCGCACTATGCGCCAGTACTATTTAAAAGACTGTTTGGGTCATGGGAAATGGTGTGGGGGAGATCAAGTATTCTGTTTTTCGTGTGTATGTGTATAAGTAAGTGTGGTCATCCGTTATCCAATTCTGTGTTGCCTGCATTGCTATAGGAAACGAACTGCTGTAGATGCGGAAATGTTATGGGGAGCCATTGGTGCCAAAAGCACTTAATTGATTTGTCAGGAAATTAAGATGTGTTACCTGTAGTTGGTTTTCTCCCAGATGTGGCATTATGGGTGAGGGCACCTATATGAAGCAGTCAGTTTGTGATATGAGAGAGGAAGTAACAGCTTGTTGTGAGGCTGTGGTGGTATGTTACTGTGTAGTGGAAAGTACTGGATTAACTGCTGGCTTATGAAAGACAATTTTCTGTTAAGTATTGTCGAGGACAATTTTTTGTTGGATTTATATCCACTTTATTTTTGTTCATTTAGTTATTTTGGTTTGTTAATATTTTGCATTGTGGGAAATAAAACCCCTTTCAAACGTGAGTTGCTACTGTGACCTGTCCTTCCATCCTGCTCAAACACTTTCAACCCGTTTGCACAATCCCAAAACAGTGGTCTGCCCCGGGCAGAATCACACACATACACAAACAAACACACACACACACACACTGTTATGCCCCCTGCTAGGGTCAGGGAACTATAACAAAGCTAAATAAAGCAAGGGCAAAATACGGCAGACAACAGTGGATGAATTTGAAAATAATCAATAATTTATTATAATTAAACTAGAACCTAAATTAATGCAAAAAGCAATGTTCTAAACAAATAGCAAGTGAAGGCCAGAAGGCCAAAAACGAAGCCGCCCAATTTCCAGGCCTCTCTCCCAGACTCTCACTCTGAGAGGGACTGGAGACCTGGACGTAGTGTGGGCGAGAGCAGAAAGCGGAGAACAAAGTGTAGCGTGGCAGCGGTGGCGTTCTGCGAGGAACCAAAAAACGAGCCGGCCTCCTGGAGTGACGTCAACCAACCCCTTTTACAGGGCAGAGAGACAGCAGGAACACAAACAGCTAGGGGCGTAACACACACACACACACACTAAAACATGTAGAGGGAAATGGTGAGAGAATAAGGAAGATCAGACTCGCTCTGGGTTTAGAGGAGACGGAAGGCAAGAGAGAATTGTGGAGGAAGGATTAAATCCACCGAGCCAGCTGGTACTTAAAGGGACACCAGGCAACGTTTTTGTGTTAATTACTCATCTTCGTAAGTCGGTATACGGTTAAATGACTCATTACAGGGTGAATGAAGACTCTCTTGCCCGCCCCTACTGCCTGTAGGAAGAATATCCCGCTTGCAAGTTCAGTGTATCGTACCCGCCGACCGAACCAGGATCAGTTTACATCCTGCATACAGCACAGAGGCAGGCTAACGAAACGCTAGCGATTGTTGCAAACGTGTGTATAATGGCAGAGCCAGCGAAGAAGCAGCGAAAACCCTTGACTGAAGACGCAAAGAAAAGGAAAAGAGCTTCAGACCGAGCGAGGGGGAGTTTCGTAGAGAAAAAGCATCAAGCTTGCCTGGTGTCCCTTTAAGCTAACTAACTTAGCCAAACAGACAAATACACAACAGACTCACACAGTCACTGCCTCCAGATCCAAAAATTAACGCTGACGAATTTACAAAGTCAGCCACAGGAAACATCAGAATTAGTGGAGTTTTGGTACTGCCAAACTGAATCCGTTCTTAGGTCACTCGTAAACTAGGGCGTAAATGAGCAAGCAGGCACAGCCATATCCTGACCGTGAGTGTACATTCTCACTAACCACAGTGTAGGTATAGAAAGCCATGTATAAAATATATAGTGTAGTAGATATGGCAGGGGAAGTTTACATTCATTTGTAATGCTCACTTTTTACTCTCAGATATTTAACCTGAAGATCTGAAAGAAATGCAGGGGGGTATGAAGGACAAAAGTAAGGTCTTGCTTCCACGTGCATTACTGTGTGCTATCAGGACATAGAGAGACAACGACACTGACATGCATATGGGTTTGTGCACACACAGCAATAACTCAGTCACTATAGAAAGTACACACACACACACACACACACACACACATACAAATGCACATGCAGTCACAAACACACACACACACACAAACCCACACACACATGCTAAAACTGGAGGAGAAAGATTGGCATGCCAGAATGTCCTTGTCACTGAACAGGCGTTCCCCTCTGAGCAGCGTTGACAAGTGATCGGTGAGATGGAGCGCGAGCAGAGTGATCTACTGTATAAACACAGGACAGAAATGAATCAGTGCTCCTTTTTTTAGCAAACAGGCTCCTGATGGCTGCGATGATGGCTGACCCTGCCCGGGCGAGCCCAGCATGCCTTCAGTCACCTGAACGCAGAGGAGGGAGGTAGGGAGAGAGGGAGGGGGCACCAGCCCCCGCTGCAATGAAGTCTCTTACAGGGAGAGCCTGCGGGCACACACAATGTCAGCCTAGTAGATGGAGACCCTAGGGTGTGTGTGTGTGTGTGTGTGTGTGTGTATGTGTGTGTGTGTGTGTGTGTGTGTGACTGTATGTTTTTGTGTGGGGTGGATGGAAACTGGCAGCAGGGTCTGAAAGCTTTTCTGATCCATGATGTGTGCATCCGAACGCAGTGTGTATGCGACCTGTGAATTGGAAATAATAAAGAATTAGGGATTGCCTCGGATGAAAGGGAAAATTAATCCAAAATGAATTAAAGAAAAGTAATAATAAAAAAAAAAAACCCCTCCATTATTGTTATTATTAATTCCCCTTCTTTTAGCCCTGGAGCATCACGCTCCAAACCAAGATACTGGCACCGATTCAGATTCCTCTCCAACCAAGAGGAAAAAAACAATCAGTCAGTAACAAAACGATTGTATGATGAAACAGGGAAAACAGAGAAAGGAGAGAAAATGTGACATGAACAAGAAAAGCAAAAGGGACTTGGTGGCTGAAAGACAGAGCAACAGAGAGAGAGGGGGGGGCTTATGCAATAGTCTATTGTTCATTTGATTTTTGGACTCTTGTGCCTCTCTCTCCTCACCACAGAGGCCATTGTTGCTAACGGCTCTTGAAAACGCTACAGTGGAGGTCTGTGGTGTACAGATGGATCGTGGTGTGGACGAGGGAGGAAAGGGAGAAAGGGAGAGAGAGAGAGAGAGAGAGAGTGATAATTAAGACTTAGGGGGTGAATGACGGAGCGCTTTGTGACGGCGGAGACGGCCGTCGCCTGGCAAAGGGGCAGGCGAGCTGACAGAAGGGCTGCAAGTGTCTCTGTGTCACAAAACATTAGCCACACAGCTGCTGGGTTTATGAGAGCAGGGACATGTACTCCCTCGCTCTCTCTCTCCCTCTCTCACACTCTCTCTCTTTCTCTCTCTGCCTCTCTTCCTTTCTCTCTGCCTGTCTTCCCTTCTGTGTATCTCTCTTCCTTTTTCTCTGCCTTTCCTCTCTTTGTATCCCTCCTTCCTCTCTCTATATTTCTACCTTTCTATCCTCTCTCAGGCTGTTTCATTCTATCTATCTATCTATCTATCTATCTATCTATCTATCTATCTATCTATCTATATGTCTGTCATCTCTGTTTTGTCTGCCCCCTTTCTCATTCTCTTTTCATCTGCTTCTGCTGTCTCACTTGTTCTTTTTTCTCCTTCCTCTCTTTCTCTCTCTTTCTCTATCCCTCTCTCCTTCGTCTCCCTCTGCGGCGCCCCTCTGGGCCGAGGTAGACAGTGGTGCTGTTCAGTCAGAGTTCCTGACACATTCTAACAGCTTGCCACAGCCTTCAGCCCAGGCCCTGCTTTTACCCAGGTAGCTTCTACAGGGGAAAAAAGGAAACACCCAGTCACTCAGAAAGAGAGAGATAGAGAGAGAGAGAGAGAGAGAGAGAGAGAGAGAGAGAGAGAGAGAGAGAGAGAGAGAGAGAGAAGGCAGGGGAGGGAGGGGAGAGGGCAGCAACCATGGAAGCATTCCATTTCCAGCTTAGGAAAGAAATTATCAACCAAAAAAAGAGAGAAAAGAGAGAGAGAGAAAGGAGAGGGGGGACAACAACATTTAGCGAAACACAAAGGCTGTTGATTCGATCCCCCAGACCTGAGGGGATTTGCGGCCGGTGGCAGCGGGGCTGCTGGGGTTACGGCTCTCACTGCCCTCTGTGATTGGAGGGATTAGATCATCTGTCTGGCTGGAGATTTAATTCATTAGCGCCTGTGATGTGTGTTTGTGTTGCCTTTTTTTTTCTGTGGTAGGTGGTAGACATCAAGCCCCCTGCAGCGGAGGACGGAGAGGTGTGTGTGTGTGTGTGGGGGGGGGGGGGGGGGTGGGTAACGGGGGAAGGATGGAAGGGATGAAGGAAGGATGGAAAGAATGAGAACGAAAGAATGAAAGAGAGGAATGAAAGGAGGAAGAGAAGGAGAGGAGAGGGACCCCTCCGTGGCCCGTTAAACCGGCGACCTTCCCTGTCAGTCGTGTCTGCTACAGAGGCACGCGGAGCTGGGAAGTGGGGCTGCAAGCTAAGCGGCCGCCGAGCCGAGCGAGCGAGCGGCCGAGCGAGGGAGCGCCAGGAAAGTGCAGGTGATTAAACACCTCCCCTTAATTGCTCCTTTTGTAGAGCGAATCAAACAGTCACCATGATGGCGGGGGGGGGGACGGGGAAGGGCGGGGGGGGGGGGAGTGGCAGAGGAGTGGCTGGGGGCCGACACCTGTGCTGACCCCCTGCCCCCACGACGTCAGGGCACTTTTTCTGTCTGGCAAAATGTGCGTATGTGTGTGTGTGTGTGTGTGTGTGTGTGTGTGTGTCTCTCTCTCTCTCTCTCTCTCTCTCTCTCTCTCTCTCTGTGTGTGTGTGTGCGCATGTATGTGAGTTGGTATAGTGACAGCCGGGATAGCTCAAGAGAGACAGAATGAAAGAGTAAAGAGAGAAAGACAGAGAGAGAGGTAGAGAGGAGAGAAAGAGAGAGAGATGAAGAGGGTTGGAGGGAGGGAGATGGAGAGAGACAGAGAGAAAATAAGGATTGGAGGGAGGAAGAGAAAGAAAGAGAGACAGAGGGAGCATACAGTAATGACACAACAGCTCCCCCTGGTGACGAGGGAGTGTACTGCAGGTGGCGGAGATTGCCAGCAGGACTTGCAGGTGGCGGAGATTGCCAGCAGGACTGAGAGCCGGGTCTGTAAGGAGGGCCAGAGACCTGAGACATGGCCGCCAGAGTGTGTTAGAAATCAGAGATCACAGATCAGAAGAGGGCCAGCAAGCAGCGGGCCTCCTTCAGGCACACAGACCATACATGTAGCAGAGAGGAGAGGAGAGAGAGGGAGGAGGGAGAGATGAGAAGGAGAGGAGGAAATGGAGATGAGATCACAGCAGTGCTGGAACAGTGAACAGGAGGCACTTCACCAGGCACACAGCCCAAAGATGAAACTCAAGACCTTCTGCTCAGGGTAGGGGAGCAGAGGAGAGGAGAGGAGGGGAGAGGAGATGAGAAGAGGGGAAAGGAGAGGAGAGAGGAGGGGAGAAGTAAGAGAGATTGAAGAGGAACTGAGGAGATGAATAGAAAGGAAAAGCAAATGGAGGAGAAGACACATCTTCAGAAGGGGATAGAGACTGTTGGAAAGAAAAGGAAACCAGTTAAGAAGAGACCAGAGGAGGAAGGGAAACTGAGGAGTGGGGGGGAGAGGGGACAGAAAAGCCCCATGGGAAGCTGAGTCAATGTTAGCACAGTAGAACCAGACTCTGTGTGACAGCAGAAATGGGAGACGTGGTGAGCGGAGGAGGCACATTCACTTAATACTCCCCCTTAAGCCCTTTATTTCCATGGCTTCCCGAGCGGCTCAGCGGCGGCGGCGGCTAGCTCAGCTTAGCCGGGCCGTCTCAGTACACACCTCCAGCCAGTGCCAGCAGCCTCATCCCCATCCCAGAGCCTGCGGTGGGGTATGCGGAGAGGAGAGGGTCTGGGAGAGGCTGAGAGGAGCCAACACAACAGAGGGAGGAAGGATTAGATGGTCAGATTAGACTGTCCTCATGTGTGGGAGTTTTGGCCAGGGCTGGAGAGCTCCATAACAGGCTCCACGGCTCGCAGAGAGGACAGCGCCTCCTACTGATTCCAAATGGAGAGCTCAAAGCCCATTCAATTCCAATAAGCAGCAACTAAAAACACCAAGTTGTGTGCTGAATCATACGTGTAATATACTGTGCTCATGAATTTTCAATGAATGGATTGGGTTTGTATGAAGGCCTAATGGTCGTATAAGTAATGTTTGAGACTACCAAGGACCACACACACGTCTACCCCATAATACATTTGGCTGTAAGGGAACACTAACAAAATGGAGTGTAACTGGAATGGGACACAGGCAAAATCAAACCTAGAGAATTTGTAGGCATTTGGTTATAAAAAGGACTAATTCACGTCATAGTGATGAGTGTCAGCATGCTATACTGGACACTGTGTCCATATGGTGTGCTATGGTGATGTGGCCAAGGCTTCTTGTTGAGTCTTCAGAGCTCCAGAGCTTGTGGATTCCAGTGGACCTGTGTTTAAAGAGCAACACTGCCCTCTATAGAACAATAAATGTAATTTCATCTGTATGTGTTCTTATAACCAAAAACATGGAAAACACATTAGAAAGACAAATGTGTATGCGACAACACAAACAGACAGAAATTAAAGTTCACTTTATGAATTAAAATTGTGCAAAACCAATTTTTTATTCATTCTTTTGCTTTCACCATCTCCATCTCCATGACCACAGAGTACTGACAGAGAAAAAGACAAGGATAATTACAGAAATGTACACTGGTGTCCCTCAAGAACACTGTCCACCAGTCGTGGACAGCAAAACCAGATGCCACACCATTAATCACTCCAGATATTGTGTTCCTGGTCAGTGTCATTAGTTCTCTATACAGTTCCCTGGCAGCTGGCCTTTAACATTCTTGTCTACTCAACGCATTTGCAGCTTACATAAGAGGACATCATTGATTAGAGGACAGTTTGAAAGAAGGTGTGTATTTTGAAGTGTATAGGCCATATAGGTTCTATAGAGGCTGTGTAAAGTGCTATGTCCATCCACGATCAAACGTCAAACCTTTAACTAAATGTAACGTCTTGATGGACCAGACATTGAACCTCACATCAACTTCCTATCTCTTACAGTGGACCGACATTTCATTGTCTATGAGGTCATGAAAGATTTATTTCAGAAAACTGAGAGATGTTGACAAGATTGGTTCCAGTAACAAGAA